>NW_009733638.1:61562-79647 GCF_000703405.1 Apaloderma vittatum
CATACAGATTTTTTTGTAAAATTGGAAAGATTTAACCAATTACCAATAAGTTTCCTGTTCCCTTTTGCGAAGTTGGAGGTCAAAGAGAGACTACAATCACAGTTCATTTGCAAAGCAATTAACATCAGTGCACGAACTTATGCAAATACTCGGTCAAGAAAGTGCTAAGAGGAACCTTGTTCTCCAACAATCAATACAGCGATAAAGTAGAAAGTACATTATGGTCAAAGACACTCACAGAAAAAGGAACCCAAAATAACACCATGAGCACAGCCTCAACACACATGCCATTTAAAGATTCAAATACAGTAAAAATTACAGATTGCACTTTCAGGAGCACTCTAATTTTAAAAGCTCTAAATACTAGCATTGCTAAAATGCCACCATTGAACATTAAATACTGAAAATTAAGTTAATACATCCTACTCATCCTTAATCCAGTAATACCTTTAAATTCTGATGCACCTAATTGCAAAGCACTGCTGTAGTTGAAGATTATCCCAAATCAGATAGATCCTGAGAAATCCCTTAAGCCCCCTTCTTCCAGGGGGGTGAAGCAAGACCTGAAGGTAACAACATGTGGAAAACGCATTAAGAAAGTAGCAGCCTAACAGAGATACTAGAAAACGGGGCAGCATCTAAAAAACTTAAGCTCTTAATAGAAAGCTTCCATTTAAATGGCATCCAGTGTCGTGCTTTTTTTTTTTTTTTTCCCCCAGTTACCGTGCAGCAGACAGTAGCTACAGCCTGACTGAAACCCTGTAACACAGCTTGGAGCTCAGAAGCACAGCACAGGGAGAGCCCCGTGTAGCCAAGAGCCACCTTGAGGACAAAGCTGATAAAAGCAAATGCCGATTTTCTTGCCGGGAAAGAATAAAATGCACACAAAAATACATCTTCTTACGGACAATAAAACGCCTAAACAGCAGCGGAGGCGGCCCTGTGCATACGTGTTTATATGCACAACTTGATAATGACTGTCGCAGCAGCTTTGCGGGCGCTGGATGCTGATGCGAGAGGCGTGAGGGCTGAGGCTGGGGCCAGTGGGCGCTTGCTCACGACTCGACAGGCCATTCCCGGAGGGCTGCTGCTAATTCTGTCTCTGCTTGCCTGCCATGACACAGTGCCCTCTCCACTGCCCCAAGCACACGGTGGTGGATCTAGCGCCCAGAGAACTCACTGGAGCAGACAGGAAGGTTTGTGACGGTGACTTCACAAGTCTTCTGCCTTCCCCTGCAGCTGATCTTTGAGCACAGCCAGGAATGCAGCTCGGAGCCTGGTACCCCGATCCGTACACGTATAAAGTTCCTCACAACTATGTGCCAAATATCTGTTAACACCTTTGAGGTACCCTGACCTCCCTGATGCCTTTTCCATCCTCAGCATCTCTACAGCTGTGCCCATTAACAGCCAAAAGCCAGATTAACCTGCTTAACACAGCTAACGTTAGTGTTAACATGGTAAGAACATGTTTAAATGTCGTGCTGAGTAATTAAAATAAATCATATATATTTAAAGTGCACTGTTCCAAAGGCACTCTCAAATCACTGCAGAGCTGTAGATAATTATGTATAACAGACACACGCTGGAAAAAGATGAAGAAATGCTCCTGACAAAGTGAAGGGAGCTGGTGTGCTCTGAACATAATCTGAAGAAAGAGTACTGGTGTTGCATAGCACATAACCTATAAATTAATCTGTCAATAAAGAGAGAGAGAGAGAGAGAGAGAGAGAGAGAGAGAGAAAGAGAGAAAATAGGGGAAATAAAGGTGAAAGAGGAAAAACAGCTGTTTCTTCAAATGAAGCTGAGGTGCTGAATCCCTCTCTATAAATCTAATTGTATATATTTTTAAATCCAAGATTACTTTGTTTTAAACATTATTTCCTAGATGTCAAAATAAGTACAAAGGACCATGTAGTTCTGTAGCCTGTAGCTACAGAAATACAGGACCACGTAGCCTGTCAAATTCAGACTTGACAGGCTACCGTATTATCCTTTTAATGCTTACTGGTATGCTAAAACGATTAATTTATTAATTTAAAAAAAAAAAACAACCACAAAGCTGTGCAAAAACAAAGTTGTATCTGTAGAATATTTTCATGAGACATATTGTTTAGCAGCTAACAGCCCCTAAAAATGGGGAAAAAAAATCTGGTGAGTGAAAAAGAGTTCTACCTAAAATGACTAATGAGGAAGCGGAAGGAAAAAGTAGCATGTGAATCTGCAGCCAAATATAATGTATCTAGTGATTTCTGCAACCAGTAGAAGGTTGTCTTTTAGATCACAAGTATTTTTATAGTTATACAAATGTCCTTGCTTGCTCAATAGTGAAGGTCTTAAAACAATTGACCTGATTTTTGTCTTCATTATTTGCAGGGGTTGGGGGCTCCTATTAAATCTCTATATTGAGTAGCAATTAAAAAGGAAAAAAAAAAAAACACAGAACCAGTGAATAACAAATGATGTTACAACAGAAAATTACAGCATTAGCATGAGTAGAATAAGCAAACCTACAGCGGCACAGCAGATTAAACGACAGTTATATCAATATGAAATCTGGGAAAAGACAGTTTTAAAATGCTTTAACACAACAGAAAATCCCAAAAGGCAGAAGGCTCTTATGATGCTGAACTTAATGAAGTACGGGTAATGCTGCTGAGAGATGTATGCATCTTACCCGTGAGTACAGCTTTTGCTGAAGGGTCTGCCAGATCCAGCGCAGATTTCCCATCGGTGTTCCGAATGTTTGGATCAGCTCCGTGCTGCAGCAGCACTGTGCAGGGAAAGCAGAAACAGTATCTTACCTCAGGTACACAGAGATCATTTACTGCTAAGTGTCTCCTCGGCATGTTGTAGGCATAAACACACATTGCACAATTTTCTTTATTTGTCCTTCTGGGTTGTCGTTTTTGTAATTTTTTTTCTCCCTTTCACTTTTTTTTTTTTTCCTTTTCCCCCCCCCCCCCTCGTTGTTAAGCACTGCAGCAAAGGATCTTCTCCGGAGTACAGCTAAGTTGGCAAGTTAAGATATAGTAAGATCACATGACTTCACGTGATAAACATGAACCCTGAATCTCTTGCAGTACTGAGTTTTGGGTTCCTCCTTGCCAGCTAGCCGGGAAGCTGTGCATTCACTGACTCATACTGGGAAATCTGCTGTGGAACCTGCTCCTGCCTTTATTACCACTACTGCTGCTTGTTACCACTCCTGTTCTTTTTCCTGACGAATATCCAAAGTCACCCCGCCTCTGTAAATCAGTAACACTCCAGCCTTTCAGTGGCTCCGTCGCTTGTGCAGGAAATCTTCACTACAGCCAACGGGCTCGCCTTCAAGAAGTGTAACAAATAGGACAAGATATGTAACCTGGTACCCTGCAGTCTGGATGTTCAGAAGCTATTATTTTCACTGGTGTTTCTTTTCCCTACTAAGCCTATTAAACACATAAAAATTTCAAGTGTATAAGAATGCAGTATGCAACCATAGGGCTAGGAAGGCTTGATACAGTAAATTATCATCTAGAAAAGCTCATCTGAAAAAAGGAAAACAATTTCACCTGTCAAGTCAACTGATGAGAAACAATGTAACATGGCAATTCAGACCACCCCGTTTCAGGATCAGGGCATTTTCTACAGAATTGGAAAACGTAGCCCACAGCAACATTAGGGGCCTGACAAAAAGAGGCCCCAATTCTCCATTTCCTCAAATGTCTTGCAAAATAACCACGATATTTTACAAATTCAGAGCACTTTGCACAACTGTAAGTAACAGGACAGCGTACAGAGATGAAGACACTCAACGTCAAGGAGACAATAAAATCCAGACATTTATGGTTGTTCATGTAATCATGTTTGCTGAGATAAAGCTGGACTGAACCAGTCAAGACAAAGAAGTACTTGCT
Source organism: Apaloderma vittatum (assembly GCF_000703405.1). NCBI lineage: Eukaryota > Metazoa > Chordata > Aves > Trogoniformes > Trogonidae > Apaloderma > Apaloderma vittatum. The sequence continues at coordinate 65,462 of NW_009733638.1, forward strand.
AATGTTTTTTGCAACTAAGCATGCAAAACCACTTCATAGACAGGCTTTTCCAGGAAAAAACATACTCAACTCACAGTAAAAGTAGCTACCAACATTGTATTACATGCATCACTTTCAACTAGCAAAAGGCTTTTCAGAAGTCAATTTTTCAGAAGTCAACTTTAAATGTTTTTAACCTTGCCAAATTACATATATTTCAGGTTACGTGATGCTATGCTACATACTTGGCCTACGCTGGATTTTTGCAGAAGCTTGGTGCTTTAATGAAGTAAACTGACTCATGCATTGCTGAGAAGGTACAGCTGTTCCATGTTTTTGAAAGAAGATTCAAAGTTTTTTTTGTTTGGTATGTTCTTTCCCCCCCCCCATGTCAAGTCAAAGACACCAAAATTAATAATTTAGCTAGCACGTGCTCACAGAAGCTTGTTAAGATCTGGCACCTACGTTTCTGAAGATGCCATCTGTGCCATACGTGCTACCACCCCCTTAGCGATCTTACTCACGGACAGGTTTGACGCTGAGCCAGCCTCACAAGCCACTGAGGCACACTCCAGCAGGAAGCGGTGAACAGGGCTTTTTGCAGATCTTAAAAACATAGTAGGGAGTACAGAAAGGAAGTATGGAGAGACATAGTCAGTGCCCCAGGGTAAGAGGGGGAGCCTGAAAGAGGGAATCAGTAACTAAGTGTCTATCAAGAGAAAGTAGGCAGTACAAAATGATGAAACAGAACAGACTGGATGAGAAGACAGTGAACTATCCACATGGCAAAAAGGTTGGGACAAAGAGCTAGAGGAGAAAACTGAACAAGAAGATGTGTCAGGGGAAGAGATAATAGCTCATGCAAAAAGTCCACAAAGAAAGACCAAGAGAGAGGAACAACTGGGATTTAACCAGTTTGGTGAAGCATGTGAAGCCAAGATGAGGCAGGTTAGGGGCAAGAAAGGTGACTTTGAAAAATGAGAGGTAGAGACGTAAAAGGGATCTGCAACTGCCTGAGCTCAGCATTAACACAGAAGCAGAGATTTCAAGTCTCTTAATCCTTCAGTCCTGTGTGAACCAAACAAGAATGCTTCCCTGGTACTTATGCTGGCACATGCAGAAGATAACACAGTACTGCTCTCAGCTTCTCTCCTGGCCAGAGTGGCTAAGGATTATGCAGTATATCTAACCTGTTCCATCATGCTAATGAACTATGAAAGGTTTTGGCATGGCTTACAATACAGAGTTTCTGCATCAGGTTTTCAGGTTTTTAAAAACCTAGGGAGATACACTAAATATTTACTAAGAGCACTTAAGGTAATCACCTGCAAAAAATGCTGAATTACTGACCGCCTGGGGAACATACACTTCAAGTGGCCAAACTATGTTCAAAAAAAAGAAGATGACAGAACGTAACTGCTGTAAACATGAGAATTATCCTTTTTGTCTCTGCAACCACTCATCTCAGTCATCACAACCTTTCCAGTCTCCCCAGCAGCCAACAGTACAGTCCTACAGATAGCTCCCCTTATCCAGTCTTAAAGACAGATCGACTCTGTGAAATGAGTGCAGTCGCATCTTGGAGAAGAAACCAATCATATAAATAAAGACTACTAGAACACGGATGAAAAAAGGAAGCAAATTCAGGTCACTAACATATTCTTATTCTTGCTTTTCCTCTATTGACTATCTGATTCTATCCTCTCCATACTTTTTTAGTACCTGATCTCACAAAAAGATATCCAAGTGAGCAATGTTGTCATCAACATGACTTAACAAAAGAAATCCAGTGTTTGAAGTTTAGCCTATCAGTGTAACACAGCTCTGCTTTTATACCTCACAAACCACAGGTAGCTTCTAAATGAATGTTCTGCTTGCTCAAAACCTTTAACACTTTAGCCCAACACAGTCTCTTCTAACCACAGGGTATTTGAGATCTAGACACAGTGTGTCTCTCTGAATATCCTTTTCAAGGCACCAGGGATGTGTAAAAACGTCAAGATAGATCTGCTGTTTGAGAAAAACATTCCCTTTATAACAAAACACAACAGAACAAGCCATTCTAGCTAACTGTAGCTGTTTTGGATTTCAAACGCTGCACATCAGTTTTAGAGAATGGTTTCTGAGTAGCCTGAAAAGGAAACATGGCAATAGTTTCTGTCAAGAGACTCCTGTTAACATGCAAGTGTAAGGATGGTGTGTGCACAACTTCACATCTGCAACTTTGTCAATTAGCGTATTTTGATATGCTGGTTTATCTCCTCTGGACAGTGGGGACACCGGGGTGTATTAATTTTCTGTTTTGCTGGTAGAGCCCTTAATAATCTAGCAATACCATTACCCAATTCCTTGCCTTTCCTACACACCGTATTACAAATGCAGTAATGAAGCTCTTCTTTTAACTGATTCTTCATATTTTATATGGACATCAAAGTCCTAGAAGATTAACTATAGAACAAACATGGACTGGTATGGAATTGTATTTTTACCCTGACTGCAACAATATGTAAGTTTCTGATCTTCACATACCATCTGAAATAATTATACTGCAATTATATCAGATCAGTACTACAGATACAAAAGTCACATTCCTCCTACAAAATTAAAAAAAAAAAGTTACAGTACTGCACTGAGCATGAACTACAACCACTAAACATTTTAGATTATTGCCAACTTGCTACAGCAGGTTTAATCTTAAAATTAAACACTTGGCCCGCAGCCTCCTGGCATAGGTATCTTGAACTGTGAAGCTAACCAGCACTACCTCATTTGGCTGTCAAACTACAAACCCTCCAAGAACAAAACTTTTTACTTTTGGCAGTTTCAGCCTTCACATTTTCACCAGCAAGGTATGGCAAAAACTTACTTGGTAGCTCTACAAGAAGGCAGAAGTTTTATTAGAATTAAAAAAAACATCCACAGGCTTCCTCGGTGGACTTACAGAAATGCTTGGTTTTCATCAGAAGCACGAAAAACAGACACATTCAAGCTTCAGGCTCTTGAGTGAGAAATAAAATAACAGGTAGACCTTCCAGAAGTACCTGTTCTTAAAGCTGCCTGCTGCTTCTAATCACATTTCCAGAGTCTTCAGTTCCTCACAGCTCTACCACTGCCTCCTCTCTCCCCATGAGTTCTTTCATCGCTGCAACCCACTGCCTTGTGCACACCACCTTGCTGTGCCTTCCAGCTACCCTAGCTTTAGTATATATCCTCTATTCCACTTTTTCAACTTCACCTTCTGGAGATGATCTCTGAAGGTTCTTTCCAAACCATACTTCTGTAGCTTTTTTATCTACTGACTCCCAAAGTATCAAGGTAGAGAGAAAAAAACAGCCTAAGAAAAAGTCCTCCTTTTGACTTGTAACACATGCACTATCTTCCCCAGCTCTAAAAGATACCTTTAAAGCTGGTCAGTGTCTCTCTAACCTTAACTCCCAGGAATACACACACTTCAGTATTAGTCCCATGTAGGACATGTTTCCAAGTCATACTTAAAAAAAACCGTACCATGCTCATTTACTTCCATATTCTGAAAACATCTAGACAAGACACTGGAATCCAAACTATTAATTCTTTCAGCCAACACTAAATGCATCTTCTGCCCTAACTACTTCTACATGTAAATCAAATGACTGAGGTTTGGAAGTTTTTCTCCTGTTATAAGAACAACAGTTTCTTGCCTAGAAATTACACTTCTATGATTCAGATCTAATAATCTCATTTTGACCAGATGCATAAGCATTTTTGCTAAACGATCCCACAAGTTGTAGCACCCTACTCTTAGCTTCATAAAGTTGAATACATGAGATGCAGCTAAGAGCATTAACTACAACTGTATCACTAACTTCCACCTGTGAACAATCCCAGTCTTGTCTGCATGATTAAGAAAAAGGCTATATTCATCTGCCATCAGAATTACAAGGTGAAAACATGAGAGGAAGTATCACAACAAAGGCTGCATACAGGTCTAAAGGTTTGAGTATCATTACTTGACCTGATGACATCCATGGCCTCAAACACCATTGCCAGCTCAGCCAAGAGGAGTTGGGGGAAAAAAAGAGAGGAGCAGGTTCTATGCTTTTGACTGCCCCTCTATAGTGAGGGCCAAGGCTGAATGAAGAGAGTATTATGGAGCAGAGAGGCTAAGCACACCAAAGGATTTAGTTCAGAGTCTGGGACCACTGCAGGTGGTTTACTGATAAGGAGAGAGGATAACCAGGTGGCAGTTCAGGGATAGAAGGACAGGAATGCATTTGGTAGAAGAGACACAACCATGAAAGAACATGCAGAAGCAGCAAAAAGGAAGAATAAAGGTAGGGTGAGAAATCAAACCCTTAAAGGAGTTCAGGGAGAAATACAGTACAAGTCCCCATGGGTAACAGATAGCATAAGTAAGAAAATGTTGCAGAAGACCGGATCTCCAGCACTAAAATTATCCACAGTTAACTGCTGAAGATGTCAGACCTGCTGCTCAGCTGCTTAGTAGGGTTTTATTGCTCAGATGGCAGACTGGACTCTTTCAGGCTGAGAGCTGTTTTTTTCTGAGGCAAAGGGTAAAAACTTTGCTAAGCTGAGAAACTGTGTCTGGCTAGTCTCAACACCCCTGGGACTACGGAGACTTGCAGAACAGTGTTTAGCCTGAAGCAGAGATTGAATTGTCCAAACACAAGCTCCGAGAGAATAAAATAAGGAACATCTCTAGTAGGACAAAAACGGACAACACTTCAAGGCAGAGAGCAGGAGAGCATGTAGCCTTCAGCCTTCCTCCCAATTATTTTTAAAAAATAAAACTGTTGAAGGACTGCAACTAACTGTAAAGCTGCTCCCCTGCAAAACAGCAGTATCGCAGGCTACCATTGCATGTAGACCAGGTTGGCAGAATCACCATCCCCAGCCCTATGCTGCCCACCCAGTAGCTGAAAACATTTGGTCAGGCAACACTGCAGAAAAGTAATCACTTGCCCAATCCTGGTCATCATGCAACAGCACAACATGCTCTGGTTGGCACTAGAAAGGACAGTACAGGGACACATATCAGATGAAAAGGATCATTTTGTTGTTCTAGTTAAGAGTACAACTAACATTACCAGCCAAAGTCGTAGTGGGTCAATGTCATCTCCAAGCACTTCCCATCATTTTGCCTTCCTTACTTCCTTGGTTCAGGGCATCCCAGTTTCCCCGTTACCCCAGACAATTATTCCCAATGAACCAGTGTGTTGGTTTTGTTCTTTGTGGAGGCCAGACAGAGCAAGAGACAAATATGCCGACTGCAGTAGTATGAAGTAGACAAACAGAAGCTTACAAAAGCAACATTAGGCCTCGCTATGCTGAAAGAAAAAACTGTAAAGAAAATTAGAACAGTACTCTCCAACAGCATAGACAGAAACAAGAGTTTTAACAGCAGGATAAAGAAGCAGACAAGTAGCAGGTGAAAGTGATGGAGTTTTGAGCAACAGAGAAAAGCCAGGGACTGCTGATACATTAGGAACAAAGAGGGAAACACCTAATTCAAGGGAATTAGGGTATGTTCCTCTAAAAAGGTGCCACAGTCAATGACCCAGGTGAAGTGCCTCTGTACCAATGCACACAGCATGGGTAGCGAACAGCAGGAGTTGGAAGACACCACGTAGCCAGAAAGCTACTATCGAATCACTATCACAAACATGGTAAGAAGGATCACACAAGTGGAGTGCTGCCATCAATGGCTAGAAAACATTCAGAAAGGACAGGCAAGAAAGGAAAAGCAGGCAGTTGCTGTCTGTGTCAAAAAAAAAAAATTGACTCCGCAGAGCTGACTTTGTAAAACAGCAAGGAACGAGTTGAGAGCTTATGCATAAAAATTAAGGGCCAAGTCGACAAAGGAAACCTCATGGCTGATCTTTACTACAGGCTGCCGGACCACAGGGAGCTTGTTGATGGAGGGTTCTTACTTCCACTACAGGAAGCATCACGCTTGCAGGCTCTGTTCCTGCTGCGAGACTTCAATCACCCTGACATCTGCTGAAAAAGCAGCACAGCAAGCTGTAAGCGGTCCAGAAGACTCTTGGAGTGCTTGGAGGATAATTTCTTAATCCAGGTGACAGACGGTGCAATCAGAGGAGAAGCATTACTAGACCTGTTGCCTACTAACACAGATGAACTAATTAGGGATGTCAAGAATGGTGGAAGCCTGAGCTGCAGTGGTCACACCCAGGTAGAATTCACAACCTTGAGGGTTATAGGACAAGTGTAGAGTCAGGACTCTCAATTTTAGGAGAGCAAACTTTCAGTTGTTTAAGAAATTATCAGATGGGACCCCATGGGAAACTGCCCTCAAGGACAAAGGAGCTGGATGGAGCTGGCAGCTCTTGAAGGACTTTTCTTAGAGTGCAAGAGCTCGAAATTCCTATGTGTAAGAAATCAGACAAGGGAAGGCAGGATACAAACATGGCTAACTAAGGACCTCCACAGGCAGTGGAACCAGGGACATGTTATCCTGGGAATAATATAGGGCTGCTGCTCAGATGTATAGGGATGGGATGAGGAAAGTTAAAGCATAGTTAGAGCTGAATTTGGCATGGGATGTAAATAATAGGTGTAACACAAGAACATTGGCTAGAAAAGGAAGATTAAAGAAAACATACCCCCCTTAATAAATAAGACATGAGAACTAGTGACAGGTGATAGAGAAAATAGAAGACATTTTTGCCTCAGTTTTCAATGGATATTTCTCTTCCCACATTTCTCAAGCCCCTCAGCCTCAAAAGGGAGGGACTGCAGAATGAAGTCCTCCCACTGTAAGGCAAGATCAGGTCCAAGACCACCTGAGGAACATGAATATACAAAAGTCGAGGAGATCCAGTGAGAAGTATCCCAGGGTCCTGAGGGAATTGGCTCATGTGGTTGCCAAGTCATTCTCAACCGTATCCAAAAAGTCATGGAAGTCAGGCAAACCCCCAGTGACTGCAAAAAGGGAAATATCACATCCAAGGTAAAAATGAGGACCCTGGAAACCACCAAGCAGTCAGCCTCACCTCTGTGTCCAGCAAGATCATGGAACAGATCCTCCTGAGGGACACGTCAAAACTCATGGAAGACAGGGAGCTGACTAGACACAAAGCACAAATCATGCCTGACAAATTTGGTAGCTTTCTGCAGTAAAGCAACTGCACCAGTCAACAAAGGAGAAGCCACAGATGTCACCTACCTGAACTTCTGCAAGGCTGCAACAGGTTGCCCAGAGAAGTTGTGGATGCCCCATCACTGGAAGCATTCAAAGATTAGGTTGCACAGAGCTTTAAGCAACCAGAACTAGTGAAAGCTATATCTGTCCATGATGGGGTGGTTGGACTACTTGACCCTTAAAGGTCCCTTCCAACCCAAACCATTCTACGATTGTAATCCTGCAGACTAGTTCCTAATTTTTCTGACTCTTGTCTCAGCCTTTTCACTGTTTACCCCAGAAGTACTTTTAGACTTCACTCACTGAAGTTTCAATCTCTTAGCAAGACAGCCTAACTCCTGGTCTATATATACATACCATAAACCTCACTTCCAAATACATTACAAAATACTTCAATGCATTCCAGGAGTAAGTTTGCACTAAATGTTCCAGAGATATTTATCTAATCAAAGTAAGGTAGAGGGAAAGGATCTGAACCAGACAACTAAAACCACAAGCATCACTGCAACAGTCAGAGCTCTTCCAGCAGGGCAAGAAGATACCTTTTTAAAAGGCTCCATCCTCCCTCAGTGACTGCCCACAGCTGTTTCCCCATAAGTAGGTGCAACTTAACTGTGATTAATTTTCTATATGTAGGAAGAACTACTAAATCACTTCCCGGTATGCCAGTTCTGCCTACCAGTGACTAAGTAGGCACAGGGACAGAGAACAAGCAGAAAGTTCCAGAGGCTGTAGGCAGCACAGCAGGCTGATAATATCCTTCTGCCCTCAGAGAAAGAGCCAGAGTTGGTAGATTGCTCAGCCTACATGAACAGCAGTTCAAAAGCCTCATCTTGCCTGGACCTAATGAAGCAAATATTCTTGTTTCCTTTTTGGGGTGGAATACTTTTCAAGTTAAAATTTTCCATTTCAGCTTACAGTGAGAAAACAACATTATATGCAGGTTATGTAGAACGTAGTCTTCTAGAGAGCAACCGCCAGATTTGCATCATGCAAGAGGTGACTCCGTCATTCCATAACACTCCAAGCATCAAATCTGCACCAAAAGCAGCATAGTGTAAAGAAAGCTTTGGGGCTTCTACAGTGAGCTTGGAAAATATAAGAACTCAAGAGGTTTAAGTTACCAAAACAACACCAAAAAATCTTTGAGCAATAAAAGCAATAAAAGACAGTACACTAAGCCTTTAATTAATCACATTTATTTGCAGCGATGCACATGTACTCCTTTATCACAGAGTCACACTGAATCACAGAATGGTTGAGGTCAAAAGCACCTCTAGATCATGTGGAACAGCCTCTTTGCTGAAGGAGGGCCCCAGCCACCTTCAGCCAGTTGTCCAGGACTGTGTCCAGATGGATTACCAGCATCTCCAAGGAAGGAGACTTCATAATCTCTCTGGGCCACCTGTGCCAGTGATTGTCACCCTGACAGTAAAAAGCATTTTCTGATGTTCAGAGGGAACTCTCCATTTTTCAGTTTGTGTCCATTTCACACAGGGACTAAGAATCACACCTAACTGTGTTCAAGTAGTCATCTGGAAAACATATGTTGTTAGCGTGCAAAATGGAAGAGAAGACCCTCCAATCAAAAGAGCTTTAAAGAAAAATAACAAAAAACATTTAGCCTATTTGTAGATGGTACATGATCAGGTCTCACTACGCCACAACCAAATCATGTCCCTTTTACTCGCAAGCAACAACCCTGCAGCTACTCAGTTTCTAAGCACTTGGTTTAGTATACTATTTATTGAGCAGCTAGAAATCTTAACTGCTGCCCTACTGTCTGAGCAATTTATGTTTTCATCTATATCTCAAGCCAAAAGCTGCTTTAAGGACAAGTCGCCATTGCTTGGTCCCAACCTCATTTTTCTTCGAATGAATTCACCTTTCTACTTCAAGTTTTATTCAAACAAACGTCAGCTGCAATCCTGATATCCCACTTGACAGATTAAGAGCCCTGCTTTCAGTGTCCTTGAAAAGCAAAAGCAGCCACAAAGGCAAATCAGGTCAACAAGTAGCATCCTAAAAGGAAAAGGTATTCAGGAAAGTTAAGAGAAACCAAATACCAATTTCAATCTCCTCCTGCATATACTAACCATTTTTTACAGCTGAAGTTTGGCAGAAAAAAAACACCTTGGTGGAAGTCAGGCGATAGATTGCCTGTGGAATTAGCCATGTGTCTAGCAGAATAAATTATTTACCTGTACACTAAAATCCAACACTCAGGAAGCAACATAAACGGAGGAGACTTTAAAGTTTCTTAGAACCTGTTCTGCATCTGTCATTTTTATGAAACAGAAAGGGTGCATGCACAACCAAAAACAGTTTTTCTTTTTAGCACCAAAGACATTCCAACTCTACCATCAGCTCTCAACCCACCATTCAATGAGTACAAGAATGGAAAGAAAAGAGAAAAACCAACAACAACGACTGTCACAATTCAAGAACGCAGGCTTTTCTAGAGGTGAACTTCAGTGCCTACCAACTTTCAACCATATGTCACTTGGGGATGGGAGTCTATGTTCACCATGAGTCCTAACTGCATGAAAGACTGAAGACTACACAGAACACGAGCCAAGCACTCAGTATTTTTCAGTAGGCTTCAATCACCCATAGTTTATTTTGGACACTTGCTTTACATTGCAGAAAGACCAAATCTTTAAAAACAAACACCTTCCTTTGTTCAATATATGACAAATACTTAATTGCCTGCATATTTTTAAAAGCAAGATCTTTATATCCTATAGTAATACTTTAATCAATGTTTTCCATTAGACTAAGAAAACATCCGAGAACTCTGCTAGAATTAGCCCCACTCATTTTTGCCTTAACAGCTACACATATATCTAGAGATTGGTTTTAAACCACATATGAACTGCATTAACATCACATGGTTCTTCTGAGAAGCTAAAAGCAGATATTGCTACAGTAATCAGAAGCATAGTCCCGTAAAATGAAGTACTTCTGCAAGATATTTAGAAACACCCTGTACACTGGTATCAGACATCTGAAAGCAGTTTCAGTGTCTCTGAGAACAGAATCTGTCCCATTACTCTGTTCTGGATAATATACAACTTCCTCTTCCCCTCCCTCTCAATTTGCTAATAGTTAACATCAGTATTTTTGAAGACATTGCTTCCCATAAATGCCCTACAGCAAGTTTTCCAACAGTGTTTTGCATATTATCATACCACTTCCTTTGCTTCAATTAAACAGATTCTGACTTAATCAATACACTTAAAGAAACATCATAAAATAAATGACTTTTCGTGTCCTTCAGATTCTCCTGTGTCAAGCAGTCAAACAAGGCAAAAAGACTCATTTTCTTCATACTTGAGTTTTAGGTAAGAAGAAACAGAACTGGGAAAAGGTCTAAAACCCACAGATAGACTGTAACTTTAACTGCCCAAACAGTTCAAATCTAACTGAAAAACAGACTGCTACCAAAATTTGCACAACATATGAAACCCCAGATAAGGCAATCCTTCTCAATCTATTTTCATGAAGTCGAATTTCCATCAACTTTTAGCAATACAAATACCATAACAGAAATGACAGCCCTAAGGACTGTAAGCAACACGGTGACGTGGCAGGTTTTACAAGCCTTCAACACCACTAGTTCCAGAGAGGAACAATTTTATTGGCAAAGCCCTGCAAAGAAATCTTCCTCATCTTAAGTAATGCTCATTATCAACTCATTTCTACCAAGCATCACCAGCTCCACTACCAAGTTTACTGTTGATTTTATTTCTGAAGAGAATTTAACCTCAGGATTAAAAATCAACCCTGCCATGCCAAGACATTTATTTAAAGCTCAATGCTTGATCCTCTTATAAAAAACATCAGGGCAGGGCACTTCCACCCTGTGCCACCAATCCCCTTGTTTCAAGGCTCCCAGCACTCCGAGACCTTTGCCATGGTGACTTTGACATGGTGACCTTTGCCATGGATGACTGACATGGCTCACAGAGATTTTCGTCATAAAGCATCTGTCACAGCTGCATATGCTCAGATGCAAAATGCCAGCAGCAAGAATTCCCTGAAGCCTTTATAGCAAGCAACCGCATGTGATTTTGGCAGCTTTTCCCATAACAGTAACTCCTGTGGACTGCACTAAATGAACAGAGATGCCAGCAGAGATGTCACATCCTTCACGTGTAGGAACTGAACTTCCCTCCGGTCCTTCCCCCAAAGTCCACCAGAGAGCACTGCAGCCGTATACGCCATGGTAGAGTGTCCCAAACCATTTACCAAAGTAATTTTTGACAAAAGCCTTGTTGTCTCACACTCGAGTACATTGTTGCTATGACGACAGTATTACAATGCCTGCAAATTACCAATGTATGATTTCAATCGTGGGTTCCAGCCACCTCCACCAGCTCATAGAGCAGGCGGCCTTATTCTCAGGTCCCTTGCAATATGGGAAGGCTGAACAACACACTTACCCAGTGGGAAATGCAGTAAGATTCAACCCAAGCAGCTCTCATTTCTGTGATAAATATTAACGTTTAGAAGCTGACGTATCATGAAACTATTTAAAACCATGAACAGAACTACAGAGAGAAAGCAAAAGCATTCCTCCACACAAGCTAGAGCATGGAATTTTTATCCTATGGTTGCTATCATGCAAGATTTAAGAAAGACCCCATAAAGAAACAAAATGAGCAGACTTAAGCATATTAGGTCTTTGAGCCACTGTGTTTCCACAGGATTTAAAACCATTTGCTACTCAAAGAAGCTGGGCTCCACGCACGTGCTATTGCTCACAGAGCAGAAATGGAGCAAAAGAATTCATAATCAAAACAGTCTGATGAACTTGCTTCCACAACAAATTTGGCTTTGATCAGTGACTAGCAGAGTAATACATGTTATTAAGAATAGTCAAGATTTTTATTCTGTGTATCTGGACAGATAATAGACGCTGCTCACCAGAACTGCTTGGCCTTAAGCCTATCAAATGGCAAGGTACCTTTGCTCTGTATGTCCATGTTAACTGTGCCCTACAGAGGATAGCTCCTCCACTGTAGGGATTCATTCATGCTCTCCAAATGGAATAAAACTCACATTTCTGGCACACAAGAACGTTCTAAAGTTCTATACTTTCCTGCAGCTTGAAAAAATTCCACACAAGTCACTGTTTTCCCATTGCACACTACGAGTAGCCAGTAGCAGCAGTGCTCTAACTGTATTTCAAAAGACAAAGCAGGAATATTAACAACATTCAAGAATATTCTGATAAAAACAGCAGCAATAGTTAAACATTTCACACAAAGTATTTACAAGTACTCATTCGAGAGCATTTTCCAATGATTTTATAAACCTGAATGCCAGATTCCTGTGATGCCTCTTCAAATCAAAGCTTCCTTCTAGAACATCAGTTCTACAAGAGTCTTTAGGAATTCAGTGTATCTCCCCAACAAACAATGTGCACAGCCAGCTCCCAATGTACCTCAGTTACCAATATCCCTCTCTAATACCTTTTAAGAAGCTACAAGTCTTCTTACAGGCTTCTGTCAATCCAGCAGCTGAATCTATAGCCATTGCAATGATTTTTCAGTTAAGATTCTAAAGCTTCTCCCCCTCACCCCACCCCAACCCCCAAAAGAATAGGCTACTGCACAATTTTGCTCTTTGATAGCACTTCAATGATATTTTTTAAATTTTTCAGGTAGTAAAATCAGACCCAGCTCTAAAATTTAGAGAGATACAGTTCCTCTGCTCGGAAGGCAAAATGCTTTGAGCATTCTGAAATCTCATGAAACAAAAACATCATGAATTGTAATAATTTCACTATTTGTTCTACATGTTGTCTTGACAAGTGGACAAAACAGTTCAATAATTGGGCAAATTACCACTTCTACAATTCCTTTAAGGTCTACTGTGTACTAGTTTTACCCATAAACTACCTTTTGTAGATTTTTTGTGATCCTGACAGAAGGTTTATCTGTCCTGCCTGAAGGGATCACATCATATTCCCTCCACATATTTCAGCCTAAAGATATGCAGTAGCAGAAGGTAGTAGCTAGTGAATGCTTCCCAGTCACAAGGAAGCACAGCAGGGCAAGCAATGTTGTGACACATTAACACAGAGACATTTACCTAAAAGTGATCCCTTTGCTAAGGGCAGGACCCGTATGTTGGAAAACCTGGTAGGTTAAAAAAAGTTCTAGTTTGCTTCCTTGCTATATCTTTAAAGTGTAAAAACAGTTATGGGAAAAAAATCAACTTCACAAAAGTTCTCTGGTATAAAGAGAGACAACTGCACCTTGAAACTATCACTAGAGGTCACTTCATAGCACTGGGTCAGTAAATTCATCATGTCACAGGATCTTTACAGGAAATTTTATAACTAGCCCAGAGGAAGCCAGCAAAAACATTGCTCTAATGTCATATTAAGTAACTCGTGGTGAACCCTCAGCACTGCGTGGACTAAAAGTAATTTAAAAAAAAACCTGTTACAGTTTTGTACAGTGGTGAAGGGAGCTTTTTCAGTAGCTAGAATTTTTTTAATCTCCCTGAAGTAGTACTCTGGGCATTCAGATCCACAAATCATGGCATCACAACAGAAGATGTTCATGGTTGGCGTATTTGTGAAGGATGCCCTTAAAAACTAAAGGGACATAAGACACTTGAGGTCACTCTTAAGCTAGCACTTCTGTAGTTCTCACAACACTTAACTGGAGACCCCTCTGGAAGGAAAAAAGAAAAAGTAAAAATTGTAAGATCTCTGCAGGAACTACAGCCTCTGCACAAGCATAGTGGACAGCAAAGCATGCCCAGACAGACTGCATAAGCACAGTTTATGTAAGGTTATTTTGAGCCTAGTTTTGTTAATTTAAAAAAAAAAAAAAAAAAGAGGTGGATGTTGCACAAATACATTTTTAAAGGAGCTGTTACCATTCAGGAAATAACTTGGAGCTACTTCCTTTCAGCGCGCAGCAACCAGAAAACCAAAACAAAAAGAACATTAAGTTACCCTGCAAATCTGCTACACTGTTTGCACTCCAGCCCTTAAAAAAAAAAAACAAACAAAAAAACCCTAAAA
>NW_009733638.1:79662-89079 GCF_000703405.1 Apaloderma vittatum
GCAGGATAACACAATGAAAAAGACACATGCAAGGGAAGATAGAGGTCTCTGAAATCACAAAGGAAATGCAGAGTGCAGATACAAATGGCTGTTCGCTATTTCTCAGGAATATCCTGAATGGCTTGTTTTAAAAGTAATCAAGAAAAACATTTTAAAGAAAAGGAATGGTTGTTTTCTTCCTGCAAGGCAATTAAATGGTAAAATTCTCTTGCCACAGAACACCTTCAATGCCAAAAGTATAGCAGCACTTAAGAAGTGATTAGATCTATCTTTCAAGAATTTTGTATACCAATGGCTATGTGACGCAGTACAGATGCAGCCTCTGCTTTATCAACTTCCTAAATTGCCAATTGCCGTGAGAAAGGATACACTCAAGCCACTGAGTCTCTGAACATCTGTTTCATGCCATCGCTGGAGAAAACGGAGCTACCTGGATCTTTGGTCTGACCGCAGTATAGACTTTCAGATGAAATAGATCATCTTTTCTCCCCAGCCCAATCTACAGAACAATCACTACCCTTACGTTGCAGCACTCCTTCAAATACACTTTGCAGAGTTCATTACTGATTCATTATTCCATGAGCAAATGTGACACTGTAGAACACAAACACTTTTCATTAGCTCTAGTGGCAGTCCACAGGCAATGAAAATGCATCTTCCTGACAGATAAAGCAATCCCAGAAGCCATAAATACTGGAGAACACTATCTAACAATTGGCTTGAATACTTTGATACATTTAGTCCAAAAATTGATTACATATAGCAAACAACACTTTCAAATGGATTCAATTACTTAGCAACTAAACAAATCTGCAGTGAGTTAATATATCGTAAGAGGTGGTCAGCAAACTAGCTGAACATGGCTTACTACCCTCCAGAGTCTCCTGCACTTTCAAACCCACGACACACAAGCAACTGCCACCCGAAAGAGTCACAGTCCATATTACTCCTAAACCCAGCATATTTGCATTCTCTTCCTTGAAGTTCCTACGCTGTCCTACAATTGTAATATGCAGCCAATAAAACAGAAGAACAGAAAACCCTATTTGCCATCTTACACTTCCTTGGAGAAGTTTGTGCACCGTCTGACGAGTTTTCATCAGTTCCCGTACACTTCTTATTTCCACATAAGCTTCCCAGTGGCAGGTTTTGTACCTATTAGTCTCAGCTCAGCTCTACAATTGAGCACTCCTAGGTACTCTTAGCATAAACACGCACACGCCTGTCCAAGACTAGTGTTAGATACAAGAACATTCTGAATTTGGAGGGCAATCACTACCTAGCTTTTGCTGGTCTTCCCACTCCGCTTCAATGCCTTGCATTTTCCTCTGAAATCACTAACCTCAAATGTGCTGCATTCTCCACTTTGTTCAATTATCACTTGGCCCCTTTTTGACCTGCAAAGTGGCCAAAAAGAACAGCACTCTACGCTAGATAGGGCAAAGGGAAGATTCAGACTGGGGTAGCACAGAAGACAGGAAAGGAAGAAAGAAAATTAAAGTGAAAAATTTTCATCCATTACACCATTTGAAAGATGTCAAGAAAAGGTAGCCAAAAAAAGAGGCTAGATAACAGTCTGTTGCTTTTCAGATAGATAGCAAAGATCAGCAATAAATTCTAGGGTACGTCAGGATTTCCAGAGACTATTCTTCAATTAATGCTTTTTTAAAAGCATGCTTCACTTGTTTAAAAAGGAACACTAAGAACACGTTTGGGTGGTTTTCTTTTACAGGCCAATTTCTTCCATCATATCTGCTGTAACAGTCTACACTAAAGGTGTAAATAGCTGTACTGTACAGTATCTTCCAGAAAGCTATTCACGTATTCCTACTCAGAATTGATGCCCTAAGCAATCATTGTTCCATTATCCCTGTACATGTGTTCCTTCAAAAGACTTTTTGAGATAAAAGCTGAAGACCTTAATATAACAATTATATATAAACCCATTGAGAAGAAACAGTAATTTGCCAAGGTCAGTAAAACATATCTGTCCACTAGATTAAAGGTGCACACAAGAAAGAATACCCTTCTTTGTCTATACTCAAGTCTTAACAGCTTTATGGAATGAACTCAATCCCAAACACGCATCATACTGTGGCATATATTAAACCTACTGACTGGTGACATCTTCAGTAATAATTCTCACACTGACAAATCAAATCCCTGACTGGAGTATGACATACATGGTTATCTGTAACTAAACTGCATGCAACAGCATCACGCTTCCTTGTTCAAAATAATTTTTTTTAAGAAATTCCAGACTCCAGTCAGCCTTCAAGTAGCTCTGTAGGAACTGCATCAAGTGCTGCAGCGCTGCTCACTGCTTCCAAGGAATCCTACAACTGCAATGGATAGCAGAAGAGCTTTGAAATGATATCAGTAACATGTGCTTAACGTTTTATATATATATATATGGATCATTCCCTTAGTCTAACCGTTAACATTCATAGTCACAGGTCTAATCTGTGCATGGAACACAGAATGAAATTCTCTGTAACACAAGCCATAAATTTGATACCGTAGTTTCTTTCATCAGGCCCACAACTTCTTGCCGAATTAAGAGGATACCTTTAAAGGTATCATCAGTTCTTTGATTATGGAAATTACATCTAAATAATCTCAAATTACTGCCAGCATTGCACATGAAAAGCTAGGTACCACAATCTGCACCTTGATCTGACCTGCCCCATCTCCACAAAAGAGCACGACAGAGTATCTAGACAAACAACACCACCCATGCTGCTCCCCACAAATCCTAAAGTCTTCTCTTGCAACCATCTTTCATCCTATCACCTATGAACAAAGGTGTGCTGCTGCTGCACCCCTTTCCGCTTTAGAATAAGGCTTTAAAAAGCTGAGCAAGACAAAGTCTTTTACATAGCAAACAAATCCAGTCCTCCCTTACAAGTCACTTCTTACTGACAGCCTTCTCCCATTTCAGTCAGCAGTTTCCAAAGCCAGCGCTGGAGTCTGCCCAAACAGACCAAAGTAATTGCTTCCTTTAAGTCACATACAAAACTCCAGTTACTGACTAGAGTTAAGCTTACTTTTCCATTCACCGTTGTCACAGTAGCCTGTTATCAGTGGCCTACTGTATCAATGGATCTCTTCCCACAGCACCGTTGCATAATCAAATATGCTCAGTAACTTCTGTACAATAGTCTCTATGTTTTACCTCACACACAGAGATAAAATAAAGCAAGTCCATCGCATCTCTTGTAAAAAGAAGAAATAGATTCATTTTTCAGTGTTTTTTAAGTAATGACTTAAGTATTGCAGTAAAGCTAATGCAAGAACTTGTCCTATTTAAGTTTTGCCACTTTCCCTCGAGGAATTTTATGTAGTAAGTCTTTAAGCATATAGACAAGACTGTGTCTTGTTGTCTGGATAAAACATAGGACAAATCTTTTGTTCATAATCTTAACTGTGGTTCCTAAACATCACATTTTCCTTTCCACAATCCACATTCAACACAAAACACAATGTTGAGCAGACCATTTTATTCAAGTTAGTAGATATGAGAAGAACCAGAATTCATAAATAACTTCAACAAACCAGCACGAGTGTAAAAAACCACATTAAAATAGAAGTTCTTATTTAGAAAAAATAATACTAAGTACACTGAGAAAAAACACAGAAGTTAAAGACATCCTGACTGAAGAGCTCTTTATATGTCACAGACACATTTAAAATGATTGAAGTGTTCAATTTTATTTGAAATTGCTTTGGCTCCAGGCTACAGCACAAGCACTGAAGATATATAACCACTGTGAACAATGGTTTCCTGTAACTTGGAAAGCTCCAAATGAGATGTTTCCCCACGCTGTATAGAATGAAAGGTTAATCATGTTCCTAACCACTAAGACAATAGACAGAGTAGCCAAAAAAAGCAAAGACTTTATCTAGTAAAACTAGTTTTCAAGAGAGCGACCAAGAAAGACAATCTTTCATATTCAGATTTCGAATATTGTCATTTAACAGAAAAAGAGACTTTACCCAACCTCTCTAGGTTAGCTTTTCATGTGCAAGTTCAGTGAAGCTTGCATTATACACCATGAAAAAGTTAGTCTTAAATGACTATTACTATACATTTAAAAACAAGCATCAAGTCTAGCACACTACAACTGCACAAAACGTGTATCCGGTTAAGTCTCAAGGTAAGAAATGACAAACACTTACCAATACACACATCTATCTTCCCCTTGATAGCAGCTTCATGCAAAGGAGTGTAGTTCCAATTGTCTCTAGCGTTTGGGTCTGCCCCTTGACACAGTAACAGACTAACCACTTCAGCGTGACCAAAAGAGCAGGCGTTGTGAAGGGGTATCAGCCCTCCATCGTCACGAGCATGAACATTGGCTCCTGTCTGTAGCAAGTGCTCTACAACATCCTTCCTTCCAAAACCTGTAAGAGAACATATTTCTGTTCATTTGCCTGGTAAAAACAATATATTTGAAACTGTTCCCTCTAAGTCCAGCATACAGACATGAAACAATATTACTCGCGTTCCTCCTCTACTTCTTGGTTCATTTCACCATAAAGTACGACTACAGTCACCTGCTCAAACAACAGTTGGAAGACTCATTTATACTCGTGACAGAGGTGAACAGTGCTCTACTATAATTAGCCTAACTGGCTGCCACTCTATCTCATGAACAAGTTCTTCAATAGGCTTGCTACTCTTTTTCAAGAAAAGCTTATTGTGAATTTTAAAAATTTAGTATCATCTGTATGTAACTAATGCAAGCATCTTACCTACTATCTCTTGATAAAAGTCTTCATATTGGAAAAGATATCAATAAATGCTGAAGGACACGCTCAGTGCTCAAGATGAACAACCTTATCTTAACCCAAACTACAACTATCCGAAGAGTCTGACTACCTCCAACTGATAAACTAACAGATGAAGAAGCAGAATTTAGACCTTGTCTAGGAAACAATGCCTCAGGAAGGTCTCGGTCTAGGAACGCAGTCTTTGTTATGGCCAGAGAAAACATGACTGTAAAGACAGCATCATTAAACTAATACCCTTCAAAATCCTGCCTCAGCATGCCAGGCCCTGACATCTTTAGCCTGTTGTCCACAATGAATATGGAAAGGTTCTAGTGCCCAAACGTGCTTCCTATTGCCCTAAATGTCTTGGAGCAGCAGTCTCCAAAGTTTTTGGATTGTACACTCCTATCAATAAAAAATTTTTTGAGCAGGTACCCCCAATACATGTATATTTATAAATCATATACATGTACTACTGCACTACTTTGTATATTTGAAGCCATACACAAAAATAAAACTCCTTTTATTAATGGTATAAAACATATTTTCTTCCTTCACCCTCTACTTTTGCATACTCCACTTTGGAGACTTTGGCCTTGGGAGACGTGAACAAAAATCAAGCTCAAGAGGAACAGTTAGTAAAAAAGGCAGTTTTAGTTCAAAGTTGCATCTCAAAGGTTGAATTGCATTTCTTATAGATCTCGGGGCTAAAAGCAGTATCACTGGAGATTTTAAAAGACTGTCACTTTAAAAGTTATGGTGTCTTCTGGTAATCATGGATACTAACCAGCTTAAGTATGAAGAATTCCACTTATACGAACTATGTTTTTGAAACAGCTGAATTAAATGCTGCAGCAAGTAAAATTCGACCACAGTGGTGCTCACTGGCAGCTTATTATAGATTGTATTAATTCCATAGATCACGGATCAAAAAACGTAACTAAAGACATTACTTCCCTTCTAGAAGGCAAATACAAAGCTCAAGGGCAGCAACAAAGAAGCTGCAGGTTCTCTCGCAGGCAACCATGCAACTCAGGCACAGTAAAGTGCTGCTGAAACAGTGACAGAAATAGTTCTCAAAAGCCAGCACCTTCTGCGGCAGACAACAACTCATGCATGAAGACTTCTCGAATCGGTATGTTCTCCCCCAGAGTGGCAGTCCCTGGATAAGACCTCCATTTCAACAAATTCAGCCTTCTTTTTGCCATAGTGCACTAGTTAGAGCTGAGCAGACTTATGGTGCAGAATTAACATGCTTTTCCCCCCACAGTCCATACGGTGAGATCTCTAAGCCAGATCTAGCAGCTCAGCATCCACACTAGCTTATCCAGTTAAAGCTAATGGAACTCAAAATCCAGCTTTCAGCCGAGCTACAGGCTAGCCATTCTGCAAAAATTTACACTGTCTCCTCAGGGAAGCAGGGTCATTTAACACCATTTCTTGAAGGGTAGAAGCTTTCTAGAAGCTGACTAAATCATAGAATCATAGAAGTTGGAAAGGACTTTAAGATTATCAAGTTCAACCTACAGCCCTACACAACCCTGACACTAAACCATCTCCTGAAGTGCCACATCCAGCCACTTTTTAAATACGTCCAGGGATGGTGACTCCAGCACCTCCCTCGGCAACCCATTCCAATGCTTCACCACCCTTTGGTGAAGAATTTTTTCCTAATATCCAATCTAAACTTCCCCTGGCGCAACTTGAACCCATTCCCTCTTGTCCTATCACTATTCACTAGGGAGAAGAGGCCAACACCCATCTCACTACAGCTGCCTTTCAGGGAGTTGGTGAGAACAATAAGGTCTCCCCTCAGACCAGGTACAACTAAGGCAGGCAGGTCCAAAACAAGAAGTCCCTTTACTGAGGGTTACCACAGTTTGAGAGTTTTGATGGCAGTTTAACAATTTCTGCCTAGAAGTATTCTTGTGTGAGACACAAGCAAGAAGGCAGAAGAACAGTCTGGGGAAACCATCACGGATACATACACAGACCTCAGATCCAGTAGAGACTATAACAGTCCACACCCCAGCTAAGCCTCTATGGTAACTTAGCTCAAGGGCTCCAGTTAACAAGTACAGCCTGGTTACTTTTGGGTAAGGATTCCTCTATCCCCCCACTGCAGGGAGCCCTCAGCTGCCTGCAGCACAGAGGCTGGACCGCTACAAATGACAAGTTAGCACCCTGAGCAGACACCAGCATAGGTTTTCTTCCCTACATAGGGCTAACCAGCCGTTCAGCAACTGCTCCACAAGCAGCTGAACCGTACCAGCTGCAGGGAGGGGCCCACAACTAGACCAGCACCCCACTCAGCAATCGAATTTTAGTCCATCACTGCAGAGAAGCAGCTTTCTGGTACATTGCTTACTGATCACTTCATGCGAGAAATGATACTACAGAAATGGAAGCATGCAAATCAAAACTAGTATCATTAAAAGTGATTCTTACTGATCATGACAAAACTGCTACCAGAAGACATCTTTCTTAACTGAACTGTCAGCAAGGCCACTACAAATCACTGCAGCTTGTAGAGTGAAATTTTGTTTGTTTGTTTGATTCTGATACAAAACAGTCAGGGAATATCACCTATAAGTCTTCAAGCAAAAAAATGACAACTTACATGGGTACAACATCAAACGAAGGGTATCTGGTCCCACAGCAAAGCCAAGAGGCCTGGGGCATAAATACCAAGAAACAAACCCTCAAGGTTCCCATGTTTATATTGTTCATTTGACTGGCAGTAAAATTGAGCAAGACAAGAATTAGAAAAGGATGCTTTCAACTAAACAGTAAATCAACAGATTGTTAGTCTTTAGTTCTTATAGACTGAACTACTAAAAACAATGCTAAAGTTGTGTAAGCATTTGCACTACACTTACTTCTCGCCTCCTGAGGAAAAAACAAACAAGCAAACAAGAAAAAACACCCAAACTCCACAAAAACCTGATGGTGCCTGAAAACCCAGATTCCTTTTCAAATTGTTCCAGGCTGTGATTTTCAGAACTACCTACGTGCTTCTTCAAGGTATTGCTGGACACGGGATTACATGGTTAAAAGTATCTTTGGAAGTGCCAGCAGCAGACACTTTACAGTTTTTGGTGAATTAGTTCTCCTATTCAGTTCTCAAAAAGTGCAGTAAAGGTTGCTGTGATTTTATCACATCAGACCACTTACCTTTCTGAGGAAATTTAACCAATTATGGGAATAGCTACCACTATCACCACAGGCAAACCTCTAAAAACGTGAACTGACAAAGTGCCAGAAAATCATTAAAATGATCACACAACCTAACCTGACAAAGGTGTTAAAATTACTGAAACTCCTACAGGGGCGGGTTCACCCTTTGAGAGAAATAGACACACACCACCAAGCCATTTGTGACAGATGAAGCACATATAATTCAGTTCAAACTAAAGAAATCAATGTGATGTCATTTAGGAAGACTTAAAAATCCTACTCTTGCATATTTCCCCTGTGACACTAATTTACACAGTCTAAAAAAGAGCTCCCAAGAACACACCTGCAATTAAAGATCCCTGAAGATAATCCAATCGAAGGTTCCTACAGAAAGCATCCAAAACCAGTGTAACCATGGAGGAGAGTCACATTTAAAGGCTCAGCATCAAAATTTGTTTTGATGAGAGTCACCTGTCAGCTTTCCAGGAAAACCCAGAGGCAGGGTCCCTTAATAGCTTGGACTATTTCACACAGGTAAAATGCACAAGCTTTACCCTCATTTTAGCTTCTTGACACAGTTAAGACGTTTTAGGCAAGCCACAGTACCTCAGAAACCATATCATGCAGGAAAGAAAGGAAGCCATAATCCCACTATAAAAAGGCAGCAGCAAGAGAACATCTGAAATTTAAGGGTGAAACACTCATCAGTCAAATGAAAAGGCGAAAATCAAAAACTAAACCTTGGTGAAAGCCAGAGGACGGACATAGCTATGATAGCATTACAGAAATCAAGAGACAGGCAGTCAGTTCAGAGAAAACACCACTTAACTAGTTCTTCGCCAATGCCATGTTCTTGCTTTTTTTCCAATTTATGCCTTTCACTTTAGGCTGAAACTGAGCAAAAAAAAAGCTATAGTCAGTAAACTGGCAGCTTGAAAACTAAGCTGACTAAAACTTTCAAATGCCATCTGAAAAGATGGCACAACAGGCACCACCAAACACTTACTACTGCTGCCAAGAGCACCTGTCCTACTGCCCCTTCACACCCTGCTCCCAGCCTCCAAGCTTGTCCTGTCCCATCTCTTCTTGTGGCATCGAACCTAAGTAACAGGAGGCAGCAAGGTGAGCCGGCTGAGTGACTGATGAGAGAAGCGACACAGGGAAATCAACAGGAGCATCAGGTGATAGCCTCTGTTACATGCCCCAGTTAGGGCTTCCCTGGTAAACCTCCCTTTAGTTAGTCACAGGTAACAATTTACAGACACGCAGTTACTAACACTCCCAAGAAACCACATAACTCATCACCCAATTTCAAGACTTACTTTCAGAAAGTTTGGTAACAAAAAATCCAATGCTTTCCCCCATGAGTATAACACATCCAGTAGACAGTTTGATCAGTTTTAAGTACAGCTGTACCGCTTCACCCGCTGCCCAATGCATGTGTCTTGGGTTACAATATGTAACCAA
>NW_009733639.1:0-3035 GCF_000703405.1 Apaloderma vittatum
AAAAATATTGCATTCCAGGATATTTCAGAGATCTAAACTGAAGCTGTATCTACAAGTTTGACTCTCTGCTACCTGAGCGCCATGATGCTCAACATCTACTTCTACTGTCTGGCTCTATTATATTACCTTCTTTTCTGCTAATTAGACATAAATCTATTAAAACAAACCTATTTCTTTGCATAGTTAAGCATGTTTAAAGGAGGAAGAAAATTTGTTTTAAATCAATATGCATTTTTTCTTTCCATTTTAGCCATTTTTTTCAGATGGTATAAACTTTTATCTTACTGCAGTTTACAACTGTGTGTCAAAAGAAGATGTATTCTCAAAAGCTTCCTTTTAATTTCTAAGTGGCAAGTAGAAAGACAGGAAGATTGAGATCCTAATTTTCAGTGCAATATTTAAAGTTACCCATATGAGTTTGCAGTGGGCATCCTGACTGTCTGTATTTAACACAAGGATGGAGAAATCATGTTTTATTCTACACTTGTATTGGAAATAAAGGACAACAGATTCATTTCAATATCCACAAGCAATGCCTCTCTTATTTTGAGGGCCACATCCACAGTGCCTAGTGCTGGCCTAATTAAAGGGGGCTATAGTTTTGCTTATTTTGACCTGTTCATCTTAGATGAAATATTTTCAGTGATACCCTCCTTCTGCCTCAACATTTTGATGATCGCAGACCTCATTTCCTGCCAGAAAACATAAAAACTCTTCTCCTGAGCTGGTCTATTTGCGCTACACACAATAGGATTTATTGCAGCAGGCTGGGCTTATCTGTGGCAATCCGATGGCTTTGCCTTAACCGAAGAAATAGATAACAGCCCTCCAACCAGCTGCCGCAGTACATGGAGCACCTGTCCTAAAATCCCATAGGTTCAGAATACGGCAGCAAGTACGCAGGTATATATTCTATAAACATCCTAATTGTGCATTCAGTGGATGTATGCCCGCATGTGTTAATGCTCATCTCTATCAATGAGCTGTTCCAGGGCTTCCTTCCAAATTTCCTCCTGACTCAGGCATCACTAAGAAGCTCGGCTATCTCCCTGCAGCACTGCACACAGGTACCAAGAGCCCTCATGTACTGCTACAGAAAACTCAGCGTGGAAGCTGACGGCACAGCTAAAATCAGCATTTTTGCTTTACCCACAGTGGTAAGGCAATTTGAGTTTTCTCGTAGTTTTTGGAAGGCATTTTTATTTGTTTGCTTTTTATTTTTTAAACTTATTCATTTGTTAAACAAGAATTCTGAATAGTTTACCTTCTTTTTTTGTCTACTTCCAGTATCTAAAAATCAGAGTGGCATATCTATGTACAGGTCAAATGCAGGATATAACAAAGTGCCCTCATCATGAACATTAACAGCATTTATGAGGGGATATGTAGGTTCTCACGGAACGGAAGAGCTGGAAGGAAAAGAGGCAAAATATGTATGGTTTTTCATGGCCTGATACAGAGTAAATGGTAGAGTGTAATTACATGATACTGTACACATTGAGTCTAAGGGATTTCAGTGGCTTAGAAAGTAATAATACTTTCATACTGTTAGATAATTTTTCAGTATTTTATACATGCTAACAAAACCAAGTCTCTTTAAATCCATTTGAAATAAATAGTTACTATATAAAGCTTGAAGATGAGAAACTGGGAGATATAAGTCTCACTCTCCTGCTATTCTGGGTCATGAAATAATTTGATCCTGTTTTCCTGTCTTGCACTTTGAACAAGACAGATATAAATCATCTGGTTAAAAGTAAAATCTAAGTAATTAAAGGCAGGGGGTTGATTTGTTTTTCTTACTTTTTACAGACTGATGGGAAGATGACTTTGTCAAAAAAAGTCAAGGAATACAAAAAGCATAAATATTACTTACTTTTCCCACTAACACTAGGAAAAACTTCTGAGGTACTAATAGCTACTGGTTAATTGACTATAATTTAGTGCTGAATCAAGTCTGCAATAATCCTGCTGTCCAGAACATCTTGCCAGCTAAAGCAGGTAAACCTGTACAAGTCCCAGCAGCAGGTGTTTAATAAAAGATCAGATGATCTGCCAGGTTCTAGGATGTCAGGCTCTTCAACCTCTGGTCCCAAAGGTATTGCTGCAACAATTATAATTACTGATAACTTACTGAAGCTCAAGTGAAACAGAGCCACTTAGACTGTTGGTTCAGTAAAAATAAAAGACAACCTCATTTACAGAACCAATGTAATGGAGAATTTCTCCATAGGAGAAATTCCTCTGTCTCAACTCTATGATTCCAGTTCTCCATCGAAGGGAATTCTAAATGCACTTTCCTGCAGCGATGACTGACCTGGACATTCCACATAGTAAAGATTTTTACGTCACCTTCTTCATTGGGGATTACCACATCCATTTTTAGTCATTAATCCTGAAAAGGTTACACTTCATTCTTTGCCTGTGTAATAGCCTTTTTTCATTTACTGAGCTATTTCAAAAGCTCAGAGTAGAGTTGGGTGAGGTATTTGTACAGGTATTTGTAAAATTTGAGACAGTGAAAATTATTAGTGATCTTAGGCCAAACCAAATAAATAAGTTTGTCATCATAAATGGGAAAAAAACCCCCCAAATCTAGAATTTCACAGTATTGCAGTTTTGGACCAATTCAACGATTATAAAAAGTTATTATGTGTATCTTAGCAAAGATGACTTTACATTGCGAACGTGGAGTAGACAAGGAGTTTATGTCTTCTTAAATCCCTATGAGTCAGGGTGTTTTGGGGGATGGGAGAGGAAGGAAAGAAGGAAGCAAAGGAATCATTTCCTGATGATACAAAACTGGGAGGAGTGGCTGACATCCCAGAAGGCTGTGCTGCTATTTAGCATGACCTGGACAGGATGGAGAGTTGGGCAGGGAGAAGCCTAATGAAATTTAATATGGGCACCTGTAAAGTACTGCATCTGGGAAAGAACAACCTCATGTATCAGTAAATCACCAAAAAATGGGAGAAATCAATCCCATTCATCTTTGAAGAAATACTTCTATGTTTTAAAGTGTGACAACTTCAGCA
>NW_009733639.1:3066-20790 GCF_000703405.1 Apaloderma vittatum
AATTTTTTAAAAATTCATATTTACATCCTCTGTAGACATCCTCTGTAGAAGACTCATTTGTCTCCTAAGATAAGTCTTCTAAGATGTCTTGAGCTTATTTCTATAGCAGGCGAAGATGGATTTTAAATCTGTTTTCTACATCCCCCTTGAATATTCAAATCACCAGGCAAAGGACATGAAGGTAACACAAGCTCCTGCTCTCCTATTTTGTGAAGGACATTCCTTCTCAAAAGTTCAGCTGAACTAAAAATAACAATAATCAGTCATATAGCACTAGCTGGGAGCGTTTGCATTTTAGTGTGGATGACAGACCTGATTTTGATTTTTCTGTAAGCTCTCACAAGTCTCAGATTTCCAGGTAGAATTTTTCTATTGAACTATTCCAGATGAACACATATGTGGGGAATACTAAGGTCCTGTATCCCTGTTTCTTGGCTTAAAGAGGGAAGCATGATGCAGATGGTAAATAGATTGGGGGGGGGCAACAAAACAACATATATTCTTGTTCACATGTTAGTGTTGGGAAGTGCTATCAGGCAAAAAATAAATTAAAAAGTATTTCAAATAAAAGGCTATTTAGAGATGGTTTATTATTTATACTAACTTTTATGGCATTTGGCACCTAGAGCTTTCAAAACATTAAGAATGGTAAATATCAGAATGGAATAATTTCACCACGCTGTTGTCCCCTATTAGGGTCTTCGATGCATAGGATAAAAATGAATAAAAGATGTTGGTGATGCCCAATATTATCCCCCATGCAATTAAATCATGTCTTTGTGAAAGCTATTACAATAATGTACACAGATAATTTATATAAGGATGGATTTAATTAGATTTCAACATTTATTAATAAAGTCTAGCAACTAGGAGGATGGGGTAAAAGCCAGTACAGTGTAACCACAAGCTAATCCCCTGTGAAGCACAGTTTTAAGAGCACTCTCCAATTACTGCACAAAATTAATTAAATCTGTACAAAAAGTAGTCTCTCAAGCTTGATACCCATTTAAAAAATATATTATTTCTTATTTAAAGAATTGCAGGAATTATAAATAAATTCTCTGTACAGAAGCATTTAGACAACAGCTGTATTTTGTGATTCTTGAAAGCAGCAGAAAATATATAAAAGAGATAAACAACATTTTATTTATTTATTTATTCCATGGAATAATGAAATAGCATTTGCTCAGTCACTGGAATGGAATGGAATGGCTCTGAAAGATTTTCCCCATTTGTGCTGAAGTGCATTTTGTATCCTAAATAAACATGGCCAAGTGGTGTTTTTAACAGAGGAGCCACGCAGCTTTATTTCTGTGGGAAACGGGGATATGATGGCGATAGTAACATTGGGTCGTTTTCCCAGTTTGGAAGAGTTGTCATTTGCCTGGCTGTGCTTTGGGCATGGACCAACCTTTCCCCCACACCAGTGAAGGCTCCACTCCTTCACCTTTCAAAGCCTGTTTTATTTCAGTGCTGGTATGTTGGCACTGTCCATCCCAATCTATGGCTCTGGTGACACTGTAGCTTTCCTGCAGGCTGTGTCTGCCAAAATCATCCCCCTGCACACTCCCCAGTTTTGTGTCCAACCAGATCAAGTCCCTGGTCCTCCTCACTGCATGGCTGTATTCCAGCTGGATAGCTGTAGCCAGACCAAAGGAATGCCTTATGGAGGAGCCATGCAGAGTTCACCATCCTCATCCTCTGAGGAGCTAGGGGCAGCATCCTCTCAGTAAAGAAATGTTTCCTCATGGCAAGTCCAAACCTTCCCTGACAGACACAGCTTAGAGCCATCCCCACATGTCCTGGCACTGGGTACCAGGAAGAAGAGATCAGCACCTCCCTCTCCACTTTCCCTCCTCAGGAAGCTGTAGAGAGCAGTGAGGTCACCCCTCAGCCTCCTTGTCTCCAAACTAGGCAAACCCTGAGTCCTCAGCCGCTCCTCAGAGTTCATGCTGGCCAGCCCCTTCACCAGCTTTGACGCTTCTGTCTGCATTCAAGTACCTTAACATCCTTTTTAAATGGTGAGGCCCAGAACTGCACACAATACTCAAGGTGAGGGCACACCAGCACTAAATACAGGAAGATAATCACCTCGTGAGCGGCTGGTCATGCTGTATTTGATGCACCCCAGAATGGGGTTTGCCCTCTTGGCTGCCAGGGCACGCTGCTGACTCCTGTGGAGCCTCCTGGCCACCAGCACCCCCCAACCCCTTTTGCTGGGATGTTCGCCAGCCACTCTTCCCCCAGTTTAGACTTGTGCCCAGTGTTACTCTGTCCCAGGTGCAGGATTGGATATTTGTTCTTGTTCAGCTTCATGCCATTGATCTTTCTAGATATCTCTGCATGAACCAATAAAGTATTTTACTCTTTTATCAGGATCCTACCTACAGAACTTTCATAGGTATAATTCTAATAATTTTAGCTAGAAGTCTGAAACCCCTACCTTGTCATTTGTCCAGAGACAATTTTGTTTAGGTTATCATATTATTACTAATGTTACAAGGAGATACTTCCCCACACCTGCTATATTGTAGAAAATTAGGACTTCTAAAAGGACTTTATTCATGGAATATTAAGATAAAACCTGTACTTCAAACATCCAACATCTTCAAATATTAAACACCCTTTGTTATTTACTGTGTTCAAACAAGAAATTCAAAAACATACACTGCATAAGCAACTACCAGCTAGCAGACAGAGGTCAATTTAGAGGAAGGGAAGGATTCCTCCTTTAAAATATTACTAATCCAGCTTCTCTTACAAGGTCTTAATTTTTGAAAGAATCACTGTAATCTAGCTGCTGTAGTGCTGTTTGACCAGGAAATAAAGGAGTTTAATGATCATACAAGTCTTAGCAGGGGAAGAATCCCAGCCAACACCTACAGTTGTTTTTATTCCTCATCACTTTGCTATGTACTCATCTTCATGAAGAAAATAAAAAGCACACCATGTCATAATCACATTTCAGGTGCACATAACTAGGCCAATAACAGACCTCAAAAAAATGAAAAGAACCTATTTCACTTAAGTGCAACTCAAAAATGGGTCATTTAATTCACCTTAAAATATTTAAATAAGTAATACTCTGGGCAAAATTGGCTGCTGCTTTTAGGATCTTTAAGAGTATTCAGTCATTTCTAAAGACTTTAATAGTGTTTACAGTTAATGTCTGACAAAATAGTATCTCATTTAAGATATTATATCTAAATGCACTGGAGAGGCATTTAGTTTAAAAAATGATACTATAGTTTATCCCATGATTCTTATCAAATTCTTTAGAACAAAAGTTGTTCCCTTTATTTGTTGTGGCAGGAATTCTCACCCACTACAATTTATTTTTATAAGTCTACCTTAACAACAGACAGCAATGATATTAATGCAAACAAAATTAGTTTGCGATGAATGATGCCTCTGAAATTCTCTCCACGGAGAATGTCCATCTGAAGGCAAATCATACACAAAGTTTCCTTCTTAAGCGCACACACACTGCCCTTAAAGCTCCTCAACAGAAGGTTTATTGAGAATTAAATCGCTGCTAAGTTTGGGTGACACTCACTAAGGAATGGTGAACTACTTCCTAATAAGGCGTGATTATTGCAGAGAAAAAAACTCTATTACAGTGAAATACAGTTAGTCCACACCAAATGTTCATTTCAAAGCTATCTAAATACTACGTTTAATAAGAAGATTCTTTTCAGTAATCATCAAATTGCAATCAGTTCTAATCCTGGCTTCTGCCTGAATGGTTGCTTTCTGATACTGTACACTATTAGCTGTGGAAGACAGACCTCCAATATAACAGAGCACATAAATCACCTTCTCATTTTCATCAATTTAATCATAGAATCATAGAATTATAGAATGGCCTAGGCTGGAAGGGACCTTAGAGATCACCTAGCCCAACCTCCCTGTTACGGGCAGGGATGTCACCTCTCGACTAGACCAGGCAACACATGGGACCGAGCGGGAATTGGGAAATATACTTTAAATTTAATACAGTCTTCATTTCCACAGTTCATGCACCTACCAAACAGTACCCTATGGTAAAGTTCTGCTTTATGGAACTCGGTAATAGACCCCTTGAAACACAAAAGAAATACAAATGAATATAACATTTTCGTTTCACTCCTTTTTGATGCACAAACCTTACTGAGTAGTACTACTGCAGAGCTAAGAACTACTTAGAAGTCAGCAAATGTGGTCTCAACAGAAACCCTTCAGCTAGGTCAGCCTGGCTTGAACCATCTCCTTTCTCCTCTCTTCTCACCTTCATGAATGCTTACATAATCTACCTACCAGCTATGCTTCATGAATATCCTTTCACAACAATAAAGATTCCCTTTTAGGTATGCCAAACGCAGCTTAAACAAAATGATCCAGCCATCTTGATTTTATTCAGAAAAAAACCAATAAGTGGAATTCATCCTCTATTAAGAATCTTGTTTCCCTGAATGAGGTTGATGTTCACCTTCTCCACAAATGTACTTTGTAAATTTATGTATTTACAGATATTTCTAGATATATTGTCATGTCACAATCACATTTGATACCTGCACTTAGAAAGCCAGCAAACAGTTAAACTGCTCATTATCACTGACAAGAGAAATGCATTTCATTTGGAATTATATCTCCATAAAAAGCAACCTAAATACCAAACACAAGTTATCAGCGGTCTTTCTATTTCTTGATTAAACACTTGTGGAAATTAACAAAGTAAATGTAGATGCAGGAGTTTCAACTTAATGAGTCAGATGAATCAAGGTCTTCTTTCAAATTCCCTGTCTCCCTGCCTCTGTCAATTGTTTGATGCATTCATGCTTTTCAAGGCAAGCAGAAAAAGAAGGGTAAGAGACATCTTACAATCCACCTGCTAAACAGATTTACTCAGAAGAATAAACAATTTGTTAAACTTTAATTATGCATATGTAAAAAATTAAGTTGCCAAAGCCACTGAATCTTTTGCCCTAAGAGTTTATTTGTTGTTCAATGGGCTTTTGTGAGAATTATTAACAATATGCCAAATAAGAGTTTAATATTAATGTCACAGTTAACATACACTTCCTATGTTTCTTTAAACCTTTAAATTTAATTTGCCTTCAAATATGAATTGCTACAGCAGCTGTAGTTTGGCAAATTCCAATTGCATTTTATGTGATGACAACAGAATAAAAACACTGGCTATCAGAATTTTGAAGTATTTTCTTCTTATCATCAGCATGAGAACTCAAGGGTTAGAAATCAAAATTACGTTTTGCTGCACATTCTACAGGAGAAAAGAAAACAGAGAAGAAAGAAAAAAATGGCTACTACATTAAATGAATCACATGAGATGCAGGTGGGACATCACTTTCAAGATGAGACAATCTTAACTGTTCCTTCCTCTTGGCTGATGTGAACTTGGAGTGTGACCATGCCAACACTAGACACAGCATTTTTAGTTTAAATATTATAAAGAGGCAAGTGTTTATTCACCATAGAAAAAGGCAATATAAGAATTTTGTCCTCAAATGAATCTGAAACAGCTACTTTTCTCCAGCAGAAACTACACTGACATCGTGATTCTAAACCACCTAGAACAGAACTTCATGGAGTTTCTAGAATCTGTTTCCTTTTTGTAGAAAAATAACAAACAAAATAAACCACAACAAATTTCACACTTAAATTTTTCAAAGGTGAAAAGGCTATAGTGCTATACTGACACTTTCTTCTACAAAATTATCTGCTGTCCCTTTAAATTAGAGACCTTTTGTACAGTGTGCAGGTACTTCTAGACTATCATAGTCTTAAACGCCACTGACTCTAGAGCTGTGTTATAAACTCACCTCATCTCAGGGGAGATCACATGTTACACTTAGCTGCAATCCTCAAATATGTCTACAGAACATGTAAATACAGGCACACTTATCTTCATCCAAATACTTATTGACAAAAAAAATAATTTATCAAGCTGTCAGATAGACAAGGCATGCAGACAAACCAGCTGAAGTGCTGAGGAAGGCTAATTCCTTGTTCACTCGATGAAAGGTCCTACTAAATGCACTCAGACTTCACTCTGTCACCTTTTATTGGAAGAAAAAAATAGACCAAAAATACTGAGAGACTGTTTTATTCACCTGGTAAGATCTCTCACAGGGTGACCAACTGAGGATGTGTTTTCTTACAAAGGGAATTGCTTGACTCCCCATGTAATAGAACAAGTCCTTCTGTAGAAGTTACAATGAGCTAATCAATAAATTGAGAAAGTCCCTCTGAGGACAAGAAATTATGGCACATAATTCTTGAGTCGTGTCTATTTAACACTCTAAGTGCACAGTCTCTCTTAGTTTATTATCCAAACAGGTAGTAATTAGTGATGAGGATACTTTTCTCAACTTAATCCAGTTTATATTAACAATACAGAGTCATGCTCTATAGTTCTTCTTTGAGCTGCATTCATATTGACTAATCAGCTTGTTTCAGGAAAAAGTTAGCACTATTAAGCTCTGAAGAAAAGGACTTGGGGGTTCTGGTGGACGTGAAGCCGCCAGTGTGCACTTGCAGCCCAGAAAGTCGATCGTGTCCTGGGCTGCATCAAGAGGTGATTTGGTCAGCAGGTTGAAGGAGGTGATTCTTCCCCTCTACTCCACTCTCGTGAGACCTCACCTGCAGTACTGTGTCCAGTTCTGGAGCCCACAGCACAAGAAAGGTATGGACGTGCTGGAGCGTGTCCAGAGAAGGACCATGAGAACGATCAGAGGGCTGGAGCACCTCTCCTATGAAGACAGAGAGAGAGTTGGGGCTCTTCAGTCTGGAGAAAAGAAGGCTCCGAGGAGACCTTACTGTGGCCTTCCAGTATCTCAGGGGGGCCTACAAGAAAGCTGGTGAGGGGCTTTTTAGGATGTCAGATAGTGATAGGACTAGAGGGAATGGATTAAAACTAGAGATGGATCGGTTTAGATTGGATGTTAGGAAGAAATTCTTCACCCTGAGGATGGTGAGACACTGGCACAGGTTGCCCAGAGAGGTGGTGGAAGCCTCATCCCTAGAAGGTTTTAAGGTCAGGCTGAATGGGGCTCTGAGCAGCCTGATCTAGTGGGAGATGTCCCTGCCCATGGTGGGGGGGGCTGGAACTAGATGATCTTTAAGGTCCCTTCCAACCCTGATGATTCTATGATTCTATGATACAATAGGTATTTAAGTCACTACGATAACTTTTCATTACTATAACTTTTCATTACTACTCCTCTTTTATTTTATGTTCCAGAATGGACAATATTATAGATTGGTATTTGAAGATCATCCTCTTAGTAAAGCTGAAGGTTCATAGGAATCAGCATATTAATGGGATAACACTTAAAATGTTATCTGGTTCCATATATCTTTTAAATTCTTTTAATCAGCATAAACGGTCTCTGGTATGTCTACTAATAATTGATTAGACTGTTTTTTTTTCCAGCTGGCTTCAGTTTTCTTCTGTAACACTGGTCTATTTCTGTGCAAAGTTGAAAGGAAGACACCAAACTACACTTCATTCGTGATGAAGAGCATATACATTTCCAAACCAGAATTTTTTTCCAGTGTCAGAAAGCACTGTTTTGGAGAACATGTAATGAGAATCTCTGCTGCTTATCTAAGATCATCCATAACCATACTTTGAAACAAACAAGCCTTTCTGGTTATCTGTGACAGCAAATAAACTGGGCAAGTAGAGTTTCTAGCATAGAAAAGGCTGGTAAAATTTTGGGGAGATTTTCTAGGAGGAGATACATGGAACAGATAGATAGAAAAAAACGGGCAACGAGAGAACATTGATCACAACAGCCTCATTCAGAGCCCAGGGAATGGGCAATCACCTCTAGGAAAGAAATCAGTAAATAGCTCATCCATTCGTGTTAAAAGAGACATGAGAAATAGCTTGTCACGGTTTATGCAAGCATAAAATCTGACCTTCTAAAAGCAAAGCCTGCTTACAGCCTTGTCATTAGTTGGTATGTAACTGTGAATCGGCTACATATTACATGGGCTATAACTAACAGAGAGAAGGGGTTTTGTTTATTTAAGTTTTGGGTTACCTTGTAGGCAACGTAATTGCGGAGACATTATTATAGAAGAAATTACAGCCCCTGAATGAGTAACAGATAATTGTCTAAATTTCCACAGCTACAGAGGATTTATCAAGATAATTCTCATTAGTAAAGCTCTGGAAAAATGTATGCATTCTTAATTTCTCCACAAAGTATTATTCTAATTACGTTTCTTACAAGGTAAAAAAATGTAAAAGAAGGTACCTGTAAGTAAGTCATACTTCATAACATCAGATATTTTTACTGTGCACACAAACATGTTATACACTAAAATAAACATATGGCTCAGGAGATTTCTAAAAGGGTGCATAGCTTTCTACAACTAGCTTACTATCAAACTCAGGCTTAAATGCAGGTGGCAAATCATTACTATTTGACAACTATTAGTTTGTCCAACATTGGATCATTTCATCCTATTTTCTCTTGGACAGATGCTGCCAGCACAAAGATCATTATTAAAATGGGCACTAGGTATGATCTTTTTGCAATCTTAGCACAGAAATCAAAGACTACATAGAAAGAGATATTTAGTCCTTTCATTCTCATTGCTGTCAAGTACGAAACAGGAATGAAGCAGTTTTTTGAAGCAAAACAGAAAATTCTTATGCACTGTACTCTGTGGATATATCATTTGAGTCTTCAAGGCTAACAAACATTTGTCATATGCAATTAAATCAACTGAAGTACTTAAACCCCGGCATACTGTATTTCATTTTATTGCAGGCATGCTCTGTGGTATATGGTATCTGCTGTTTAGATTTCTCTCAGAACTTTACATCATTCCCAAAAATAGACCTCATGGCAGCAAATTCTCCAGAAAATAAATGAATAAATTTTGGAGTTGGCAAGTTAAAAAATTCATTTGATTATTTTCCGGATGCCGGCACTTTCAGTCAGAAGGTGGGTGGTCAAGTAACATCACTATTCGTACTATCGGATCTGTTCACTCTCTGTCATTCCTTTTATTGGCATAGCTTCAAGGTCTGTGACAAATATTTGATTTGTACCCATACATGATGCTGTTCAGGTTAACGATCCCTTTATCAGAAGGGCTGTGTGAAGGACACATGCAAAAAACTATAAATTGTTTACTAAATATTGAATGCTCTCCACCAGCAATAAAAAGCCAAGCACTAAGAGGCACACTGCTTTTATGTTCTGTGTGACTGTTCTTACATGGCTTGAGAGTTGTTGGAATGAATTTGCTATCACTGCATGCCATCCAAGAACAAGCAGCAGATTCTTCACAAACCTGAATGAAAAAAGATTACAAATAAAAAGATAAAAAACCAAATCCCAAGTTTTGTTGCACTAACAGCAGAAGTATTTAAGAGAAAAAAATCCCAACTCTTAAGTACTACAGTATTTGAGGATATTTGTGCTTTGTCATTCCTTTCACAGAATATTTGTAAGAACATAACCTATGGAATAAATTAATTTTCATATAAATCATTGAATTACAGAATGGCCACAGGTGATTTTTTTATTACACACTTTTTCAGATTAGGAGAATATATGCAAACCATTTGATGTTTGTTATTTTTGTGATAAATTGTCTCTACAGCCATTTAGGTAGCATCATGTTTGGACCACTATGCATCTTCCTGATTAAAATACCTCTGGATTTATATGACATTTCTCTTATTTAAAATAACCACATTTATTCAAGAAAACATTATGCTAATAGTATAATTTTCAAATAACATCTTATAACTGTATATTTACATGCTGTTAAAAAGGTCAGCCGGACTGTGTATGAGAAGAGAGTCCAGAATATCAGCCTCAGCCTCCTGTTACTTATTGTCTAATTTATTTATTTATTTCACTGGGATATGTAAAATAATACTATTCAGCTCGCTTGGAAGGACTTGTAAAAATTGTTTCAAAATTTTTATCATTTCCAAGTGTTAAATAAGAACTAGCCACTGGTCACAATGTTATGAATCATATCAAACTACAAAAGTAGCGAACAGTTCACTGTTCATATTTAGGTTAAGATTATGCCCTGTCTTTTTGTAATCCTTACTTCTTGCCTGTCTGATTTAGCCAGTTGTCTGACTTATTTATTAAGATCTCCAAACGCTGCAAGGAGGATAAAGTCAAGTGCACTGGATTGTACTTTGCCCATAGAAATGATTAGGATAAAAACAGAGGATAGGAATTGACTATGGAGGTTTCAAAAATCATGCTTGTAAAACCATTAGTTGTGCTTCTTACTGATAGCTTTGAAAGATGCTTACATCTGAAAAATACCTTCTCAATTCTTCAGTGACCACAAAATTGAAACAAATATTTGCATGGAAATCACAGTCACATGTCCTTGTGACTGTGATTCTGAGAAGACAAAATGGAAGGTTTCTTGAACTGAAGCTTCAGAAAAGAAGTGAACCAATTTTCTAATTCATCATAGAAATGAAATACAGTAAAATCTGTAGCACTTCATGAGTTTTGTCCTGGGCAGGAAAGCAATTTACTATATTAGAAAATGTATATTATATATACCAATATGCAGAAAGTCACATATTACCACGAAAATAGTTAACTCCAAACTGGTTTTCTTTAAAATAAAAAAATATATAAAGCACATTGCTACATTCATATTCCTAGAGAATTTTAATCTTTTTTACTACCCATTTGTTGCAATGCTATTTCAGCAAAACCACATCCCTTTGTATTTCACAAGTTATAGGAGAAAGAGTTCAAAACGTTTTGTAAAAGTTCCATCATGTTGAATCTTGGTAACTGCTAATACTGTCTATACTACAGTAAGAGATTAACTCGAGTGATTTACCAGAATTGTCCAACAGATTTGAGTTAAAATACTTGTTTGAGTTGCAATATGGAAATGCAAAAGTTTAATTAAATTTTATCTCAAAGATTGCTTTAAAACTTTGAAAGTGAAAATTAATATTTTGATTTCCTCTTCTTCAATTAGGGAGAAAAAAGTTCCCTTGGAGGAAGAAAAAGCCTTGACACTATTTTTATGGTGATATTTCAGGTCAAGGAAGAAGAGGACAGACTCGAGTGTTTCAGAACTAAGTTCGGCTAAAACCTGGATGTATATTTCATATGTTTGCTGTCTGGATGGTAGTCAAGAAGTGTCTCCATATGGTACCACATGATCAAGCTTCCGTCTAGTCTGTTATACAAGTTTCTTACTCTTCACTACTTAGGTAAGCTCGTAAAGGAGAAAGATGAACAATGACAGAGTAGTCACACACTCTTCTGCTTATCCAGGGAGATTTTGCTACATATGACTAAACCTACAAAAATGGCTCCAGATAAAACAGGAGAGACAAAATAAAACAAACAAAAGAACACAAACAAAACAAAAACAATCCCCAGTCCCTGCAAAAAGGCAG
The DNA here is from genome assembly GCF_000703405.1 of Apaloderma vittatum. NCBI lineage: Eukaryota > Metazoa > Chordata > Aves > Trogoniformes > Trogonidae > Apaloderma > Apaloderma vittatum. The sequence continues at coordinate 14,492 of NW_009733639.1, forward strand.
TGAGCAAAAGGCTAGGCAAGTTTTTGGATGCTGGGCTGGGTCAACCCACCATACCTTTCTTCTTCTCTATAATAGCTTTTTATTTCTTAAGCTAGCACCAATCTAGCAATGCACTTACACCTGAGCTTAACTTTAAGTCACGTGTATGCCCCACAATAAGCCCCATGTAAATAGTCATCCATTTTGCTTTCCTTGTGCCACAGCAAGAAAGATTGTGTCCATATTAAGTATGCTTGCACAAGAAAATTACTGGAGAAAAAAAACCCACCTGACCTAGAGTGACAAAACCAGACTCTACTTTCTCCTTCATTCATAAATGAGATTTCTTAATTAAAATATTTTCAACTTCTTTATTGTATTCAGGAAAAAAAAATCAAATGGCTAATACAAAATCATTCTAGGATAACATACGTCTTTTAATTTAAAATTAATTTAAGGTATCAGCTTTTTTTTTTCCTACAGTTTTATCCAAATTATTTTTGAATATTAGCTGTTTTTTTCCGGAGGAATCAACAAATGAAGACAGGGAAACGTGTTGATTGCTAGGGCTATCAAGCAGAACACAATCCCAGATGAACTGTCTGCAGACATTTCCCCGCACCACAACCCCAGTGTCTGCTGTAGCTGCTGTCACTGTGCTACACTACCACCACTGCTTTTGCTGAGAAGAAAACAGCTCATTGCTGCTCTTTCCAGCAACTGAACTCATGCAAATTCTGCACCTCTCAGGGGCTGAACAGGCATGAATGTGCTTATTCCTCTAATTAAAGTACTCATCTGCTAGTCTTACAGTAACCAAGCAGATTCTTGTCTCCCTTCTGCATCATTTCAGTAGCCCTCTCTTCACTGTGCATGGTTTGATTTTGCAATTGTCAGTTATTAGTAATGTATTTTAAACAATTATCCAATCTCATTTGTGTGTCATCTCTACATCAGCGTCTCCCTAGACTTGGGATCCTTCTCCATCCCCAGCATCCCTGCCTCTCTTGTTACCCTTGGCCATCACCAGCATGGAGGAAATGTCATAAAACCTGACTCTGCTCCCTGACCACTCGGCCCAAGACACACCCTGACAGTTAAGAGTTGGGTGACACACAGTGGGGTTCACTAATGATGTGTCAGTCACATCACTCTCTTGCCTTTCCCATAACTTGACTTGAAATGCTGGAAATTTTTTATGGGAATGCCACATGAACAGCATTGCTTCCAGGAAATTAAAGAAAGCAAAATGTATTTCTGGATATGGAGAACAGGAACTTTTTCTTTTTTTTTTTGTTTTAAAAAAGGATAAAAATGGATACCAAGACTTTTTTTCCCAAAATTTTAAAAGACCATTATGGGACATCCGCCCATCTCAGAACAATTTAAAAAGCGTTCTCAGAACAATTTAAGAAGTGTTCTCATTTCAGAATATATTGAATATTCATCTCCAAAGTTAGACTTGCTATATGCAAATAGGGTATCTCAAATTCTTTATGGGTTGTCAAGAAGAAAACTCCAGACTACAAAAACTCAGAGTAAGGATAAATTTTTAATCCTTGAGTCTGACCTCAACAAAAACCTTTGTATTCTTTATTTTTAAAAAGCAAAAGAAAATTCCAGAGAGTGTCCCCTGCCTACAAATAAGATTTGCATGGTTGCAAACAGTATGTCATGCATACTATGGAGACAGATATTTTCAGTTATCTTTATAATTTCCTAAATTAATCTTAAAGTTTTTTGCTTGTTGTTTGGTTTCGTTGGGTTTTTTTGTGTTTTTTTTATTTTTATTTCTAGCAGACAGCGCCTTACTAACTGGCTGTCTTAGGACACTGAAATACTCTGTCAGTGAACACAAAGTGCATTGTCAAACATGGACTAAAACAAATGCACAGGCTCCCTTTTTAGAACAAAACTGGGTAAGACAGCATGGTCATTGTGTTAATATTTAAATTAGACCAACATTTAACCTGACAGTAATATCTTCTGTCCCTTGGTAGTGAGCGAGGTTCAGGACCAGGATCCAGACTATTAAATTCAGTGAACAGAGTTGCGCTGCCGCAGGCAGTCAAAACACACATTGGAGGAGATTGATTCTGTATAAGTAACACTGCAGTGGTATTATCTTGTGCTCTGTAGAGATGAAAAGATTTTCTCCCACTCCTGCCCTCCCTTTCCACTTGCTTCTAAAAGTTCACTTCAACACTCTGCAAAAGGAGGTTGTTTGCTAAGTCTTACAGAAGCTTTTTGAACTTAAATGTAAATAAGTACTTCAAGGATCTCAGAAATACTACCATACTCCCAACAGATTCTTGAAGAAATAATTTTTTAGTCCTAGAGAGCAAGATGTATTTAGGGCCTTTTAAATGAGGTATAATTTCCTTGGGGGAGATACACCATAGAGAAATTATTCAAGCCTCATATCTTGAATAGTTTAGCTTAAAGCTGGAAAAAATGGGATATGGGACACATTAACACTTTCCACAGGCCCTGTACCAAGGGACCCAGGGGAATCTTCACTGGGCTGCCACTAGAGCTCAGTTGCCCATGGTTTTTCTCCAAAGCCTCATCTCACCCATAGATATCACGTGGACTCAGATCTGTCCCTCTGTTCTACTGGAATGGTGTCTTGCCATTAGCACAGAGAAATTCCCTCTTCCTTCTGAACCCTCCAGCAACCACCTCTTGAAAAATTAAGAGAAAACTTGTGATAAGCTTTAGAGCACGAATGTCTGTTCCCAAGAGAGATGTTCGTATTTTTGCCCTATGAAAAATATCAGGTTTCTTCTTTACTTCTGTTCAGGCAAGTAAAAGCTGGTAAGATGACAGCTCTAGGACCCAATCTTCCCTACTCAAGTTTTAAACCATGAGAAAATACATAAGCTTTCTTAGCCATTTCTTCTTTTTTTGTCTTCCCTTCCTTATTTAATGAAATAGCAATGGGAATGTCTCTTCTGGGTAACTTCAATGTATTTTCAGTACTGGAAGATCCACAACAAAACTCAATTTCAAACAGTGGAGCAATACTGTCCATATGCTGCACAATTACATGGGAATTAAGCAGAATAGACATTTGAGACACGAACAGCCAAAGGTGCACATCTGTAGAATAGTTTCTTTCTTTTCTACAGTTTCATTTTATTTCTGTTTTTCCTGAAGATAACCTTCTGTTAACTCTTTCAAAATGTACTCTACTAGATGCCCACTAAAACATTCTCAGTTGCTGCAAATACAATTTTCAATTACAAATATTTTTGAGGACTAAACTAAATAAATATTTGAATAGGATTGAAATATCTTTAGCCTTCAATAAATACCTAAATTACTTAAGGCTATTGAAACAAAGTAGGTCTCTTTCTCAAGAGTTAGCAATACCAAATCCCAGGTCCTTATCCCATTCAAGTTCAAGAAATATATCCTACTATCAGAAGAATACCTTTGTTCCTTCCAGTAACCCCAATATGGTATTAATCTCTGATTACTGTCCTGAACTTCTGAGTCTTCTGGATACTTATTAAGTAATATATGACACAGTTCATCAAAGGCAGTAATACACATTTTTGTTTGTCTGCAAGTAAGGCAAAGTGCTGGGGAGTTGACCAAGGGACTGTCTGTCATGGCTTAAGCAGACTGCCTGGCCTGCAACAAAGAATAGCATTAGGCAACACCTCCATTTGTGCTTGTTCACATAATCCCAGCTACTATATGTGTGTTAAAGGAAAGATACTTGTGTCTGTCAATTAAATATTTTACTCTGACATGCATAGTCCCGACTATGTACAGGGTAACTTGAAAGGTTATGTACTTCTCTGGCCTGCAACATGCCCACAATGTACTAGTGTAGAGCTTTTTTATATATAGTATATATACAGTACAAACCTTGCAAACTAAACCAGAAAAATGTCCTCAAGGCAGAATGAATACCCAAACAAAAGCACTTATTTGTCAAAGGCAGTCTAGACAACAGTTAAAAAGTTAAAAATACAGCGAGAAATTCTGTTGTTGCATTGGCCCAGCAGAAGCCAGGATGTACCTTCTGGCCACCAGCCTCCAGCCTCCAGCCTCCAGCCTCCAGGTGGGCTGAACGCCAGGATAGCAACAGTGTTTGGGAAACAGCTTCCCTCGGCTGGGATTTCAGATGCCCTGGGTGAAGCCAGTCAATGAATATACCTTGAAACTAACTCCACTGTATATTTCAAAGCTTGTGATCTATCAGTAGAGGTTTTACAGATATCTTTACATTTGAAATAGGCAATACCCATCTGATACTTTCTCCAGAAATAAAACAAGCATTAAATGTTGGCCTTGCACGTTATTCCAAATATGAGGCTGCTAAAGCTGCTGTAACATCAGCAATTACAGAATCAACCTCCCTGCCAGAGCAGGTTCACCTAGAGCAGATCACACAAGAATGTGTCCAGGCGAGTTTTGAATGTCTTCAGAGACGAAGACTCCACCACCTCTCTGGGCAGCCTGTGCCAGTGCTCTGTCACCCTCACAGTGAAAACGTTCTGCCTCATATTTAGACAGAACTTCCTATGTTCAAGTTTGTGCCCATTACCTCTTGTGCTGTCACTGGGCATGACTGAAAAAGGGCTGGCCCCATTCCCCTGACACCAACCCTTTAAGTATTTATTTATAAGCGTTGATAAGATCCCTCTTTGGTCTTCTCCAGACTAAAAAGCCCCAAGTTCCTCAGCCTTTTCTCATAAAAGAGATGTTCTAGTGCCCCTATCATCTTTGTAGCCCTTTGCTGTTCCTCTCCAGCAGTTCAGTTCCACGTCAGCTATGCATACAGCACTGCTCTCTAGAAGAAGGAGCTTTCAGTTTGTCTTCCATGGTTCCCAGTTCAACAGGTATAGCATTAAACCAACTAAGATTAAGACAAGGTCATATCATAATTTCCACAATCTTATAATTAAAGAATATTACAATAGGAGCAGGCTTGCCAAAGGAACGAAAATATAATTGAAATATTTTTGAACCAAACGTTTCAGATAAGCAGCATACTAACAATAAAATTTTCCCTCCTGAGGGAAAATGCCTCACTACTATTTCAAAAGCATGTGAAATATTAATAATGCTGCCTTGAAAACCAGTATTTACATGAACATCTGCAGAATATAAATGCTGCATTAATGAACCTAGGTAGTGCTACCAGCTCTGCAAATACTACAGGTGCAAATTTAAGAAAAATAAAGCTAAACATAAGTATGCTACCTAGATGGTAATAGGCAAGGCTACAGAAGAAACCTTCATAGGAAAGAGCTTTTTATTTGCATACGGAAGGTTTAAAATCACATTTTGGCTCCATATTCTGGCTTTTCACATACACCACTTACTAAATGGTTATCTGGTTTTGTGTAAGCATTTGAGCAATCGACAATGTTCAGCTTCAGTGTCCTACAGTTCATCTTAATACATTATTACCAAGAATATGCAGATTAAATGTCCTCACTTGTTTGTCTTTTCCATGCTTGCAGTTAAAGCATATAATTACCAATTCATCTGAGCTTGTATTTGACATGTAAAGCCAAAGAAGCTCTGGCAGCAACTTACAGAAGGCTTGGAAGCATCTCTCATCCTTCATATCAAATATTGTAGCCTAATATTTTCCCTCCATAGCCCAAAGCCATGCGTCATCCAACCTACAAGCTTTCCTGCTTCTGCCTGATGGGCATATGAACTGCATGAATTAGTTCATATGCAGTTTATCATAAATTCTTTCTTTTCCTTTACTGGGCTTTTTGACAGTAAAAAACACTCCAGGAGTCAGACTTAGCTGAAAGCTAGATTTACCAAAGTAAGCACATTAGGAATTTTCCATCCTGTAAATAAAAAATCCTACCACATCCACATTCAACCTAGGCAATTAAAGATCCTCAGTTCATGTGCTTCTAGACCTAGCTACTTATTCACTGGGGTTTTATGGAATTAAAATATCCGTTTCATGTTGTTATTGCAGTTACTGCAAATGCAGTAAAAGAATGACAATTTTTCATTAATTAGTCTCTTTCTTCAAAGAGAGTTCACTTGATTGTGAAGCAACCTATTCAGCCAATTTGACAGCTCATCTACATTCATGTCATCCCCAATTAAACTCCAAATATATTGTTATATCAACGATTTAAGTGGATATATGCTGCTCTTCACTGCATAGCCATACATGACTGGACTGCTGTAGCCTGCAGGAATTCATACAAATTGGTCTGAGGCAATGCTGAGTGAGGAGAAGCTTCTTGGTACCCTGTCCTGAGAAGAACACTCTCTGCTGTCCCATATAAACCAAAGTTGTGGAAAATTGCTCCTTCTTTCGTCAG
>NW_009733640.1:0-358 GCF_000703405.1 Apaloderma vittatum
GATACTTCAGTATCACTGTTCACTCTCAGGGATAACCTGTTGGAGGCATGCCAACCAGTGCTATTAACATACAAGCATGATCGTGCGGTCAAGGTTCCCAAAATCTCTAATTCTTACGGCTCCCTGCCTTTTGGTGGCCCAGTCAAAAAAACCAAGGGTGCAATTTTGCATACTGCCATTACATTTCTTTGTCACAGATGATCCTCCCATGCCACGCTGAGCTACTAACAAATGCGCTTCTGAATCATTTAATGGAACACCTATCAAGCAGGTATGAAAAGGCTGATAGGGCTGAGCAAGAGAAACACAAAAGCTACTCTGGTTAAGTTGGTGCATCAAAGTCACCCAAACATTGGTC
>NW_009733640.1:392-780 GCF_000703405.1 Apaloderma vittatum
TCCGGGAATGCAGAACAGGATGCACGCAACGAGCAGGACTCCAACGAGGGCCATTATCTGTAGAGACACAAGCATAATCCCTTCCCCAGGTTATCAAATCAAATGGCCCCTGCCATTGGCCTGTGACCAAGTCCTTCATTTGGACTTTGGCACTTTTTGAACTTACAATTTTGAAGAAAGAGAAATGTCTGAAGATAGGAGGAGTATCACTTTGCTGTAAAAAATTAAGAACATAAAGAACTTTATCCAGACATACCTGTGGTGGTTCCCTAGCCATTCTCCCTTTTTGTTTTTGAAGCATGTGCATCAGTGTGCCATGAGCACGTTCAATGATAGCTTGGCCTGTGGGTGAGGGGGGAATACCAGTAAGATGTGTGACTCCGCACGT
>NW_009733640.1:1020-2216 GCF_000703405.1 Apaloderma vittatum
TGGGTTGGTGCCAAAAGAAATAGGTACCTGGGTTCCCTGACAATCAGGACAAGCTGCTACATGGAACGTGCTTCAGAGTGGGACAGGCCAAATTGTCGTTGCAGTGCTCGGGATCCTTGATGAAAAAACTGATGTGACAAAACAGCTTGTTGCTTAACATTAGACATGGGACCTAAAGCAACAGTGGAAACAAAGGCATTGGCCCTGGCATCACCTTCTGCATAAAATCCAGGCGATGATGTATGACTATGAATATGTAATATAAAATATGGTTCTTTGCAGTGCTGAATAGTTTTCCACAGTGTTAATAAAACGTCAAATAACAATGGATTGTCTAAAGTAGTAAGGACAGCTTTGTCCAAGCGTGCCACCAAATTGGCAGTATATGCCGAATCTGTAATAATGTTGACCGGAACAGGGAATAAGGTACAGCCAAACAACTGCTGCTTTGCCCATCTTCCCAGAGCCATCTGTAAAAACAGTAGGACTCTGTACCTGTTCAGGTTGACTGAGATTTTTTTTGTCCAAAAGGAACTTGTTTGGCAATCTTTAACAAGGGATGTGAGGGCAAATGATAAGAGATTTGGCCCGAGAAACCAGCCAAAGCGGCCTGTAGTTCATACTTATTTTATAGGCAACATTCAAATTACCAGCTTTGTACAGAGAGTACAATAGTCATAGGGTCATGCCCGGTTAGTTCTAAACACCTCTTTCGAGTCTTGATAATAACATCAGCAATCAGTTCAAACAATCTGGGAGCAGTTTTACATGACCGAAAAGGTAAAAATAACTACTCTAAAACATGCAAATGGTCGTGCCATTCAGGATTCCATCGAATTATAGCACCAAAAGGCACTACCTTATCAATCAAAATAAAAACCTTGTGGAATATTTAGAGAATAGCGGACATGTTTTGAACAAGCCAGGCAGCCTGTTTTTAGACAAGTTTTAGGACTCGCTTGACAAGAGTTTGTGAAGGACATTGTGAAGGTCACTAACTGTGAGAATATGCTGAAGCAAACAAAAACAAGGATCTGTGGCTGGTGTCTGTGACTGAAAACAGAAACAAACCCAGGCTGCAGGGGGGGAGAAACGCGTGATCAGCAGCGAAGAGCGAATCAGCAAAAGGAAAACAACACGTGAACAGGAGCATGGACTGCATGTTCTTGTTGTTAATAGCCAATCAATATAGAGCA
>NW_009733641.1:0-4763 GCF_000703405.1 Apaloderma vittatum
ATATATTACATATATATATATGAGATATATAGAAAGTTTTATCTTGATGTTAACAGTACATGGAGAGATTCTTGAGGTCTCCTACATTCATATGGAGTATTTGAAGGTAAGGAGACCTCTAAAGTTTACCTTGACTTCCTGGGAATTAGTGAGAGGGGAAGCAGCCTTTGGAGATCTCCATCCAGTAACTGCCAAGGGTTTCTTCTCTGAAGATCCTTGCTGGAAGAAAGGAAGGGAGTCTGCATAATCATAGTGAAATTTGATTGACGTATGGATCTCAGACAAGTCTCATGGTGGGGAAGGGTGAATAAGCCCCAGCAAAACAAATCAGTTGTCTCCAACTTCTGCTAAGATGGGAGAAGAGGATTCTAGACAGAAACTCAGTCCCTTTTGAATTCGTATGGGTTTTCCTGGATTTTTTTGCAAAATGGGTCAGTTTGAAGGCCCTATTTTCCAAGCTGCTCTTCTCTTAGGAGTGGGCTGATGCATTGGGTAAGGTTGTAGACTCAAGCAGAAGAAACCAGGATTGACTGTTTTCCCTCCCTCTCTATCAGAACGATGCTGTCACCAGGTATTTTGATGGACTCATACAGTATGGCCAGGGCTATGAAAATCGCATACAGTTTAGTGGTGACGTAGACAAAGGGGACATCAGTATCACCATAAACGCAGTGACCATGGAGGACAACGGGACATACGCTTGCAGCGTTCGTCTAAGGAATGACTCGCCGAGAAAGACCGCAATCCTATCTCTTTTCGTCCTTGGTAAGCATGATGGAGGCAATGGCAGATCCATTAGATTAAACTGCCCTTCCTCTAATATCCACGTTGTTTTAGACAACAGATTTTCTAAGAGAAAAAAACATTATCAGGAAGTCATCACCCACAATTCCATCTTTGGTCTTTTCCTACTAGTATAGAAGTAGGCTGGAAGGCTTAGAGCCCCCAACTCACGCAGACACCTGGCTACAGGAAATAGTCTTCAGAGTTGTGTAGTTCGCTTTCCTAATAACCCTTGCCCTACTACAGGCATTCCTTACTCTCTCCCTTTGGCTTGTCATAGAATCACAGAATTGTTGAGGCTGGAAAAGACCTCTGAGATCATCATCACCACCACATCGGCCAGACCACAGCACTAAGTGCCACATCCAGCCTCTCCTTAAACACCTCCAGGGATGATGATTCCAGCCCTTCCCTGGGCAGTGCATCCCAGTGCCTGAGCACCCTCTCCATGAGGAAGTGTCTCCTGAGATCCAACCGAAACCCTCCCTGACGCAGTTTCAGGCCGTGCCCTCTCGTCCTGTCACTGGTTGCCCGAGAGAAGAGCCCGACCCCCACCTGACTGCAACCTCCCTTCAGGTGGTTGTAGAGAGTGAGAAGGTCCCCTCTGAGTCTCCTCTTCTCCAGGCTGAACACCCCCAGCTCCCTCAGCCTCTCCTCACAGGACTTTCCCTCCAGTCCCTTCCCCAGCCTCGTTACTCCTGTTATTTAAGGATGAGCTACCCAACAGTGCTAGACATATTCCAAAAAGCATCTTACATTTCCTTCTTGGCTGACCAGTGCCAAGAAAGAAGAAACAAACTAGAGACAAGTTCACTCCAGTTTCTCTGAGAAGGTGGTAGGTACAAGACCGGTCTCTGTTTAGCAAGAATAAAGAACGTAAGTGCAGGAGATGGGTTGAAACAATAAACTACTTCAGATTAATTAAATTCCTTCCTTTTTTCTTCCTTCAGTTGCACCATCCGAGCCAGAATGCAACATTTTGGGGACAGCAGAATATGGACAGACAATTAATCTGACCTGCATTTCTCACGAGGGCTCCCCAAAGCCTAAATATACCTGGCAAAGCTTTGACGTACAAAACAATCCCCGTGTGCTACAAACCACAGAAGGTATGGGAAATTCAAAAACAAATTTGAAATCAAATCTCTGCGCTCTCTGTAGATCAGAGTTGGAAAGATTTTGAAATGCAAATACAAAACTGCACACTTATGGCTTTTTCTAGGAAGTTCTCTGACTAGGATTTTGAAAAGTTGTCCTTTTCATACAAGACACACTCATGAATAATTTAGCAAGGGGGAAAAGGACTGTTACCTGAGGTAGCAATAGTCATTAAGATTTTCACTTCAGCTCTCTGCTAGCAAGAAAGCTGACCCTCTCTGGAAGGAGCCAGAAATAATCACTTCTCAATTGCTGAGTGTAATGGCGGCATAACATGAGGCATAACATCGAGTTTTCTAACTGATGTGTCTTTATATCCCAGCTTGCTTGTCAGTAATGGGGGTGCTCTCTGGGCTGAAGGCAAATAAAAATCGGCTCTTGAAGCTACTTTCTTTACAGAGATTACTGTTCACCTAGAGGAAGGTGGGATAAGAAACAGTTACACTGTTCCTGCTTTGAGCATAAAAGAGGCTTCTGATTCTTTAGGACTGTCACACAGGCCCCAATATTTTGTTTGCTTCCATGTAAAGTCAGAATCTAGGAAAAAAAGGAACTGAATTTCTATGGCGGGGATCTCTAGTAGACCTCTTCACACAGAAATATGAGTTTAATACTCTCTGAAGTGTAGTAATGACAGGAGAGTCAGATTTATTCCTTTCAACAACTTTGTTTCTTCCTGGTATGTCCAGCTCCAGAAAGACTGAGAGTCTGAACCTACCCTTCCTGGTTTAACTTCTTGTAGCATCACTATGGAGGTAAACTAAATACATTCAGACTCCACAAGATATTTAACACTCACTAGCCGATTCTTGCATCAATTATGCTAAAGATCAAGCATTGCCAGGGTCACAAAGCTTATTCATTTGACTGGCCACTAAGCGGTGCCAACGCATCACGCACAGCCTTGAACACACCACGTGTTGTCCCCTTACAGCTTCTGCCATCATCCTGCTCTTCCCCGGGACAAGAGTCTCTTCTGATCCATTTCCACCTCATTTCTGTTTTCATCAGGAAACCGATATCCAAACTGTGCACTGATTGTCCCCTTCTGCCCCGCGCTGGCTGGACGCCCTGCTGTCACTACAAGCGATTCCTTTCCATGCCAAGGACCTGTGCTAAGCAAGTCCCAGTGCAGCAGCATGGGCAGGATCTCCTCAGGAGCCACTCCAAAACTGATAGTATCTGACCCTCATTTTTGCCAATTTGACTCACCAGTCAATGACTTTTGATTTAATATAGGAGGATTTGCAGTCAGGGTATAGACTCCAACTCTGAGTGCTACAAACATCACACTGGGAAAAAAAACCCACAACAATCCAAAGAAAAGTGAGCACCGACAAGATGCAGAGACTAAAAAAAAAAACAAAACAACCAAACCCCAAACACGCAGTCTGTTATTTCTTGGTTTGCCTGCTCTTTCACTATCCGGCGCTAGGCGCCAGCAGAGGCTAAACAAAATCCCAGTCCCGTGAGCAGGCTGGAAAGACGTGAGATCACAGGAAAAATGAAAGTCACTCAAAAGTATTCAGAGACTTTTCGTTTTAGAGCAGGAATCTGGACCTTTATCAGTAGATCACAAACACGCAGGCTACACATACAAACGTCAGCTGGAGATGTACCAAGTAAAAACTGACTGCTCGAGCAGACGGAGCTAAGCTTTAGTACACGGTTCTGAGCTCTGTTAGGTTGGATGGAAAACATCGGTATCACAGGAATCCCATGTCACTGTGGTTCTTTTTCCTTAATTTATCTTCTCAGACTGTGTGGCCTCTGTCAGACTAGGAAACAATTTTCCCCACTGGTAAGTAATTCAGATCTGAAATCTTAAGAGCTGGAGGATTGAAGAGCTTGTTGTTCTACAAGTTAATTCGTCAGATGGCCAGTTCTCCAAGCCAGGTGCTGCTTTAGGCCATCTTGTGCCTCAAAAAAATCCAACGCAAAAGAAGCTTTCACTAAGCACACATACTTCCTTACCCTCCACCTACAATTTTCTTTCTAGAATGAATGTTCAAATGCCACACGCTCCCTATAATCAAAACAGCACACTTCCGTTTGTCCTCCCACCAATTACACTAAAACCTGGTGATTAGCATGGCAGCTCCCGAGCGAAGCAGAGCAATCCATCAACTTTAATAACCTCTCTTTAACTTCCACTACCTGGGACTAGAATTGAAGGGCTGCTGTCCCCACTTCCTTCCCTGCTTTAATTCTTTTCTTTTTTGGACTGTTCTTTGGTTTTCTCAACAGGGGAAGTAATAACTCTGAAGAACATCTCGGCGGATACCTCTGGCTTTTATATCTGCACCTCAGCAAACACTGTGGGAAGGGAATCTTGCAACATGACGGTCAGCGTTATGCCACGTAAGAAACTGGGTTGCAACCAGAGAAAGTATCCTAGCTAAGTTTTCAGATCCGGGGTCTCCTCCCTATCACTAGCTAACTAATCACTCCCGCAAACTTATTATCTACTCAATACAGAATTAATTCCAGTTGCTGTAGTAAAAAAAGAAATGTGGCTGCCACTCAGACTGGGTCTGGTAGTCCAATCTGACATCTGGTGGCGGGCTTTGAAGACTGGTGATTGTGCTGATTGCATTCCAGAGCATTCTCCCTGCAAAGGGCTAATTCTTTTCTTCCTGTACAGCATCCATGAACATCGCTCTTTACGCTGGCATCATTGGTGGAGTTGTTGCTGCAATTATAGTTATTGGTATTTTAGCCTATTGCTGCTGCTGTCGGAAGGACAAGGACACAGACTATGAGATGACGTAAGTACCCTTCTCTAGAAAAGTGAACGGAACATCGGAATGGGTTTCAGCCTC
>NW_009733641.1:4794-27231 GCF_000703405.1 Apaloderma vittatum
CCTCCCTCTGGCATCCAGATACAGAGTAGAATGCACGGGGGAGGGGGGAAGAGATAGCAAAGAAAGCACACATTGCTTTCTTCTTTCAGTTTCCACCCTAGTGGTTCCCATCTCTTCTTAGAGAATACGCTCAGTGTTACCAGACAGCTTTGTGATCTCTGGGGTAGAACCCAAACATTCAAAGCTTGGCACTGAATTAGCAAGCCCAAGTCAATCAAGTAAGCTACTTGATAAGCAAGGTCCAGCCTGTTTCTCACTTCCCTGAGTCTGTAATAGCTGCTTCTGTCCTTGCTAGTCTAAATCATCATGAGGCTCTGTATTCAGAATTACCACTCCAAAAAACTTTTTGTTTATTCTCATGATGGAAATAGAACATTGGAAGCAAAGTAGGATGAGAAAAGATACACCAGTTACCCTTCCTCCACACAGACGCTATGGAAAAAAAGGTAACTCACACACCTCTTGCATCACCAGCAAGACTTCCTTTATGGAGTTGAGTTTGGTACGCTTCCAGGTCAGCTTAGAGCAATCTAAAACCATTCTAACACAAAATCTCAGTAAAATTTCTAGCTGGTTTTAATTAATTTCTCTACTCTGGAATAATGTTTTAGGGAGCGAGAAGACAGAAACGAACCCTCTAACGAGACGCTTGACACTAATGAGAGAGCAAAGGATGAGGACAATGTTGGAGATGAATGAAGAAAGAAGTGGGAGGCAAACACCACCCTCAAGATGTAGAAAAGAAAACAACCCCTCTTTCTTACTGCAAGGCAGCTTTGTGAAATAATGAGATGAAATCTAATGGCTCTGCCTTGAAGTTCTGGGAGAGAATATCCTTGTCTCCCTGGAAAGAAGAGCCTAACATACACTGAGTATTAATATATATGCCCATAGCAGTAAAACGCATGTGAGGCACCGTTTCACCCAGTCATCCAAAAATAACCAGTCTTCTAGACTTCCCACTTTCTGAAAAAAGATGTCAGTCAGGTCTGTTTGGAGGACAGAGCTTCCTCTGCATCCCGAGATCCACAGAAGGTTTCAACGTCACCAACTGCAAGCTATCCAGGAAGGGTGGTCTTGTTTATGGTGTTACATAAATGTCACAGTTTACAGCATTGCCTAATACAGAAATTATTTTATGCAGACTGAAGCAAGCCAATTTTTAGGGATATTTTATTGTGTTCTTTGTATATATAATATATGCACATACAAATAAAAATATGGGGGGGGAAAAAATCAAAAATGACCAATGAAAGTCTCCTGTTTTGAACAACATGCTTTGTTAAGATAAGGTAAGAAGTGAGATGGATTTGTAATTGGCAGCTGTTAAGATCTAGAAACAGTCTAGTAGCCTGTATACTGTCAGATGCTGAACTTAGTAGTCCCAGGTCAGAGAGTTCCTAAATACTAATTTTCATTGCATTGTTGGATGGGCAAGTCAGAAATAGTCCACTGGTCCTGCTGCTGCTGCTGCTGAAGAAAATTACATTGGGAGAGCATGTAGATAGCAAGTACATCTTTAACAAAAAAGAGAGAGGGGGAAGGAGAAAAAGAACCTTTTTACTCAAAATTGTAACGATTTAGTTAGAAGCACTGTATGTACAAAACGAGTGCAAATGTGGAGAGAACTCCCTCACTAGTATCTTATCTTTGGAAGAGAACGGACTGTTTTCATCCAGAAGACTGTTGATATGGTATTAAAGCCAATTAAGAGCTGTTTGGTTTGTTTGTTGGCGGTTTGTTTGGTTTTGTTTTTTTTATCAAGAGACATGCCCAATAAATTACTTACACGACAACATTTATCCTTTCAAAGCTCTCTATTGCATCTTTGACTTCAGCAGTTTCACAAACTTACTGCAACGCCTCCCACATACCCTTTGCCCCTAAGCAGTTACTTCTGAATCTGTAACAAAAATATAAACCACATCTTTCAAAAGGAACTAGCTATGGTACTACACATGGTCAGCATTTTCTAGATTTTGAACTATACAAATGAGACTACCAGAACTGTTATTCTGGCTGCCTTTGTTTTACATTGTGCTTAAAATATAATTATTCGTTTGTACTAATGACAACCACAAAGACCAACGACCTGAGTTCTTTACAAAGTACACACAACCTCAAATCTCTCTGGCAACGAACAACCCAAAACGCAACTCAGCGAGATATTCAGAGGTCCTACTCCTCTGCTTAGTTTAGACGCATGACAAAACATTGCAAAAATGGATGACTAAAAAAGAATTTTGCACACAGAAGCTGAAGGCAGAAAAAAACCATGAAGTGTATAGCTCAGAAACAGAGCTGATACGTATTTTATTCTGTTTGGTTACAAGCAAATATAGCATGAATTATCTAATTAGCATTGTAACCATTTTTTTACTGTGAAACAAAAGCTATTTCTTTTATAAATGTTACAGGCATTAGCCAGCACTCTATCCCTGCCAAACACCTCTGCGCTGGGGCTGAAGAGGGCTTCTGCCGAGGGATAACAGCATGTTTTCTCTAAGATCTTAACTGAAAAGTCCAGCAAAAGGACTTGACAATTATCAGAAGTATTTATGGCCAGAAGCTAGCTCTGGCCTCTAAATCATTTTAACATTGTGTCACCTATCCCATACTCTTCACTCTTAGGATAATGAAGCTTAACTGCTGCTTGTCAGCTCAAGTCCTGAAGTAACATTTGCACGTTGGTCATTTTAACCATAAAGAAAAATGCAGATTAGCAAATCTACATTAAGTTACCTGAAGGAAACAGCCACAGAATACAGAAGCAATTACATAATGGCTCCCAAACCCATGCATTCAATTCTCTGTAAGCAGTTTCCATAAGAACTAGCAGGGGAAAAGCAAGAGAGTCAAACCTGACAACTATTAACGCAGAACTACTTACATTCTGCAATGCTAAGCTCCACTCTACCCTGGGAAATAAACTAAGCAACAGCACATAGAGAGATGGTCAAGATACATTTTTTGGCTTCTTTTTTTTTCTTTTTTGTTAAATAAGACTACATGTTGGAAGTTGTGCTTTTATCAGAATGCTATGTGTATTTTTCTTCCATCAATTTGTTAAAATCAGTCAGCCAGAAATACATTTATTCAAAATCCCTATCTTACTCTAAGGTTTTCCTGTGACTGAATTAATTACTTGTGTGTCTTGTATGTCTTTTGACACAGGAATAACTCCAAGAGCTTGTAGTATACTTAAAACTTTAAATTAAATTAAAGAAGCACTAACAAATTTTGCAGGAAAGATGAGGAAAGCTAGCAATATTTACTTAGTTCCCAAGAATTAATGTATG
The DNA here is from genome assembly GCF_000703405.1 of Apaloderma vittatum. Classification (NCBI taxonomy): domain Eukaryota; kingdom Metazoa; phylum Chordata; class Aves; order Trogoniformes; family Trogonidae; genus Apaloderma; species Apaloderma vittatum. The sequence continues at coordinate 8,094 of NW_009733641.1, forward strand.
TACACCCAACTTCAATACCCACTTCCCTCAAAAGGTGGAAAATACGCAGCAAATGAATGACCAGGCAGAAAAACAAATTACTGCTTTACCCTTTACACAGCCTATAGCAGATTACTGTTTAGTTACATTCAGCTTTCACATGGAAGAATACACAGGTAGAGCTTTACCTGTGCACAGACAGGAAGAACCAGAACACAAAGATTTAACCCCTCACAAAACCATTTTCCCCATCATCTGCAGGACTGCTAAGACCTGCTACCCTAAGTGGAACGACACTGCAGTAGGATTTTGACACGTCATCACTTAACAAGATTTGTTTTGGTCAGCATACCAAGACATTATTTAAAAATTACCTGGCTTTCCTTCTGACACTAACTCAAGCCGTTTGCTCAATAACGAAGCACATGAAGTAAGCAAAGAAGCCCACTCCATCAGCCTAGCAACCCAGTAAAAAGTAGGCAAGAGAGAAATTTTGCATGCAATTTGAAAAACTGTTCAGCCTCCACTGCTCAAAGCAATTCATTAACCAGAACTATATGACATTTCCCTCTTGCATTGAAAGGGGAGGAATGTCTCCCCAGTACACTGCTCCTTCGCCCCCCAGCTTTAATTGCTTCCATTCACATTAATATTTTTACTTGCTTCCAACATTCTGAAGGCAATACACTTCACAGCTTACTGAGGAAAAAACAGTTCATTATTTATTTCTATTATCAGCCACTTAGCTTTTAAAATTTATTCCTCTCTAGGCCCTTCTCATCCAAGGAACTCAAAGGCCTACTGAAAGCAAATCTGCCATTTATGAGTGACAGAATAAAAGTTAAATGACCACCTGAGTGGAGACACATATCACCACAATGCAGAAGTAGCATGAAGATAAGGAGGAGTCAGGACTCCCAGTCCTTTGATACCCTGCAAGGCAAGTTACTCTCATCAACATCCTTGTTCCCATTTCACCTTCTGGATTTCCCCATTTTTTTATTTTATTCTTTTTTGTTCTCTTCTTCATTTCGGCTTTCTTTCATCTCGGCAAAGTTGCTCTCCTGCCAGCTCTGACTGTACTGCTGGAAAAGGTTTTTCCTTTCCAGGCACAGGACTTCACTGCATTGCATAAAGTTCCTATTAGCCTGCTCCTCCAGCCTGTTTAGGTCCCTGTGTGCAACAGTCCTGCCCTCAAGTGTATCAGCTGATCTCCCAAATCTGGCGTTTTCTGCAGGCAAGAGTGCACTCCATCACCTCCAAACAAGGCTAAATATACTAAACAGGCCATAGGATAAAACTCTCCAGTACCCCACTTGTTACTATCCTCCACGTAGAGTACGACCAAGTTTTATCCATCTGGTTGTTTACCCATCTAGACTGTAATGTCCCAACTTGGGTACAAGTATCCTGTGAAGATCTGCACACCGAAAACCTTGCTGAAGTCGCTGCTGACCACGAACTGTTTTTCCTTTATTCACAAACCTACCATGGAAAGCAACCAGGCCAGCCAAGCACGATTTAGCCCTGGCAAATCCACGCTGTTTCCAGTCTCTCTCCTTCACATACCCCAAAACGTGTTCCAAGAGGGCTCACTCCATGATTTTTCCAAGCAGTCCAGTGAAGCCAAGCAGCCAAGCAGTCTAGTTTCCTAGACTACCCTTTAGGCAGATAGCTGCAACATTTGCCTGACATTGCTGTGGACCTTCTGTGCTCTTTGTGACATTTCAAAGGTGAGAGAACAGCCTCGCAAAGGTATCGGGCAGCTTCCTCAGACACAGGCTCTATGGATTTGTTTGAGTCTGGAACTCCCAACCGATCCCCGTCTCACTCTTCTTTCTGCTACCAACCTTAATGAACTTCAGAGCCACCCTGCAAGGATTCCCCCCCTACCTCTTTCCCACATAACCCCCAAGGTCTGCTCTCATTGCCCTCCTCACCCTTCTCAGGATTTTGAGAAATATTTCCAGTATTAAAAGACACAGAAGCCAGCACTGCCACTACTTATTTTAAGATTCAGTACAGTGCACAATTCAGAACTCAGACAGACAAGAGTTAATTATCTCACAATTCTTGTTGCTAGAGTAACAGCAGTACTTTCCTATTTATTTGTATCATCTGTTGCAGGAAAGGCACCAAGGCAGCTTTCTCTCTGAAGAAGTTCACAGTACAATGAGCAAACCATCAAGATTAACTCTGGATGCGTTGGAACCAGTACTAAATTTATTATAGTCCAACATAAGGGAATTTGGAACTTCTCTCTCCTACATTTCACTTGCTCGCTAGGGAGTGAGGGGAATTGTTTGAAAATGGTAAATAGAGAAGCTTGTGGGAGCTTCTAAGACAGAACCAAGGAAAAGTAAAGGAACAGAGACAATACAAGGTTAGACTAATGCAAGTGTTTGTCAATTTCTTAATTTTACTGAATCTTTGCAATAAAAATCACTTTGGAGCTCATTCTAGGTTGAAAGTGAGGGACGATAATCCTGCAGAAGACATCAAGAGGGCAAAGACTAGATAATATTGTTACTCCCCTGCCCCACTACAGTGCATTTAACCTGCCAAAACCTTTGCAGTCAGCTGCATACACCTCTGTCCATCAACCAGAAATTAAAAATCTCTGATTCACACATATACTTGTGTCGCCTAACTTTTAGGAAAAGCATTAGCATGTTTAAATTCAACTAACAGTTCAAAAAGCACAGTCCTTCTGTGTTAATTATGCAGCTTTTTTAAAAAGGTACCAGAAACAGAAAGCTACAGGTATTCTGCAAGGGAATCCAGACGAGTCTTCTTTGAATACAAGGTTTTTCATTCCCCGAACGCAAATTTTTACTTGGAAGACCTTCAGCACACCACTATCTGACCGTGGTGGCGCAAGCCAGAGTCCCTGAAATGGAAGGTGGTTTTCTATTTGGGTATGACTCAGCACAGACCTCACACTACGTAGCTGGCAAAGAATGCACCCAGCGGAAGGAATATCAGCTGTGACATCTATATGACCAAGGACCACAGCACGGCTTCCTCCAGTCTGACAGGCACCTGACCAGCAAAATCCAACACCTGGTATTTGACATGCCCACCCCCTGAAAGCCCCCACCAAATTACCGCCTGCCTTCTATCTTTAAAGATATTGATGACTGAGGTATTTCTAAAGAGGTGATAAAGATGAATCTTACTTAAGACACAGCAAGCATTCTCTGATAATTTGTTATAATGCAGATTCTGAAACTGGCACGTGTTGAGCATCCAGACCTCACGAATTAAGAGATTCTTGGGCTCCCCTCCCACACCCCACTTACTGTCCAGCTTGTTTTCTCACACTTGGGAGGGCAGAAGGGACAGTTGTTCATTATGTGAGAGAGCAGCTGGAATGCACACAGCTCGCCTGGGCACAGACAACAAGCTGGTCAGTAGCTCCTGGGTTAGATACAGACCACAGCCCAACCCTGGTGACATTCTAGCAGACGACTGCAGCCAACAGCCTTATCCGAAGGAAGCACACATGGTCTTCTTCAGACAACTGGAAGAAGCCTGACACTCCCCATACAAGTGACTGAGGAGCCAAGGAGGAGAGGCGCTCTCTGCTGGACCTCATACTTACAAACAAGAAATAACTGGTCGGGGATGTAAAGGCTGGGGGGCAAACTTAGCTTCAGTAATCATGCGATAGCAGAGTTTGGGATCCTAAGAGGAAGGGGGAAAAAAAAGTAAAAAGGAGGATCACAACCCTGGACCATAGGAGACCAACGTTTGGCCTTGTTCAGAGATCTGCTTGGAAGAATCCCATGGCATATGGTCCTGAAGAGAAGAGAGGTTCAGGTGAGCATGTTGGTTTTTCAAGTATCAACTCCTCCAAGGTAAACAGGAAAACAAGCAGAGGCTGACCCAAAGAGCTTCTGACAAAATTCACCCATAAACAGGAAACATAGAGGAAAGTAGCAGCAGGGACAAGCCATCTGGGAGAAATGCTGTATGAGTCTGCAGGTACGCGATTAGGGCTAAATAAATAAATAAATAAATAAATCAATCAATCAAAGCCCATGCAAAGCTAAATTCAGTGAAGCAAATAAAGGGCAACAAGTTGGATTTCAGTGGGGCATCTGGAGCAAGGAGTTGGTCATAAAGGTCAAGGAGAAGGTTAAGGGACTGAATGCTTTCTTTGCTTTGATCTTTACTGGTAAGATCAGCATTCCAAAACAAATTCAAACTGAAGACACCAATACCAGCTATTATTGTATCTACAGTATATATGTGTATATATATATTTAAGAGACAATTTCTGCTAAATCAGAGTACAATGCAGTATTAAGAATATCCATAGCTTCAGAAGAGACAGTGGTCAAATAGGAACTTCTTGTGTATATCTAGCTTCTATAGTTTATTGAAAGGAGAAAGTGGACAAGCCAGAAATGCACAACTAAGTCAAATCGATTACTTCAACTACACAGAAGCAGTAACTGCTGCTTGTTCTACATAAACATGCTTTATTTTTTCAGTATCAGTTACATACTCAGAAGGTGAAAGAACATGACTACAGGCTAATGTACTGTTGTCAGACAACACAGGCTATTGTGTTACCAAGACCTTCAGACAACAGTTCCCCCAGCCAAAACCTTTACAGTAGAGAGCAGTAACACATAATTCAACAGTTCATCTACTATTTGAATAACAAGAACAAAAATACATATTAACTTCCTAATTTGTATGCAAAACCAGGATGACTTTCACCCATTACTGTTACGGGATCGAGTAAGCTACACTAATAGGAGGATAGAAAGTCAGGTCTGATAGAATCTGTTAGACCTCTCCTTTAAAAAAATCAACTCTTTAGTTTAAATTTGCATGGAACCAATATATCACATGCAGAGAATATCGAGCTACTGTTAGTTTTACCATGTGGAAAGTACATGCTTAAAGCTCCCAGGATGCATTACTCAAACTCTGCCCAAGAGCCATTCCACCTTTACTTGGTTTTATTGCCCTTTGAGAATTGTCACACAAATAGGGGGGAATTCTGTTCCAGTTTGGATACCAGTACTATTTCTTGCACTGAACAAGCGTGCTAGGGTTGTAAGTCACCATCTTTCCATTACCTTTACTTATAGGAGAGAATCATTAAAGGAGAGATTCATTACTGCATTGTGCTTATTAAGCAGAATTTTTTTTTCCCAAGAAATTAGAGTTTCAAATTGCAGAACAGCCAGGAAAGCAGAGCTTCAAAATTAAAGGATTTTCTATCATCCTCCAAAAACTGTTAAGAATCCCCCTCAATATAGGCAGAATAATAGCATTAAATGGGCCACTTCAGGTTTGTGTACTCATTCTCATTATACATAACTTATGGTTTTCACCACAAAACAAAAAAACCCAAAAACTTGGCTATTACAATAAGACAGTTACTACCCTATAACTGCCACTGCCTACAGTATGTAACTAGGTGTTCTACAGCTTATGCATTATTTTAAGTTGCAGGTGATAGGGTACAGACATTCCATGGAACCCTAACTCTTTATTTCTCCATGTCCACTCAGATGCTTTATCTCAGTCTTAAAGATATGCAATACCTTAAGTATAGCAACAAATGCTCTGAGAGTTGTGTAGTTACACTGATACTGAACAAATATTTTAACAATAATGAATTCTCTTCTCATGAAACTTCTACTGGCAACACTGAAATCTGAAAACAATTCAAAGACTGTAGTTCTGTATATTTTGAAATATCAATGCAGTAATGGCTGTCAGTTAAGAAACTTAAAAACTCGATCAACTCTATTCCAACGCACAGAAGCCTTTACCACTACTAAACACACACCCTTATTCCATTACCATTTCCAGATTCTTCACTGGTAAATCTCAGTCTTAGGGCTTTATTGTTCCTTATTTGGTGAAATTTAGCAGGTAGAACAACAGCCTCAAAGGAAGGAAATACAGAATCATTCAGGAAAATTCAGTGATAAGCAAACTGTTAGGTAACAGACATCAAAAGGGTTCAATGCAACACCAGAAGGGCCTCAAGTGGCCTTTACAGCAACTGTTACAGGTTTACAACTAAACGAGCAATCGGCTTTTTTTGACATATGGATGAGCACGCTCAAGTTTACTCATAAATGTGTTGACCTCTTATTTGGGTTGGGATTTGGGTTCCCTTTGGTTGGTTGGTTTTTCCTATTATTCAAAAGAATGAACTACCTAATTTTGAGGTTCAGTTCCTGCAAGGAATAAAATAACTAATCTTCTCGCAGCTAGTTGCTATGGAAATAGTGTTTCATAACTGGACCTCTGCTGGAACAAAATGTAGAAACAAATAACGAGAAAAAAAGCTCTTATGCCTGAGAACCAGCTGCTTTAAGACATGTGAACTAAGGAGAAGGTTCAGTCAAACAACTTTTGGGGGGGACTTGTACCTCCATAAGACAGAGCATCTAACTTCATAATGATATGTCAGACGGTCTGTGCCCTTGTTTTCATGTGCCCTCAAATAACTGTGACTGGTATCTACTGAGCCTCACTAAACTTGTGAAATTATAACTACATATTAATGCACCAGTTCAAATTTTATATTATTTTCAAAAAAACCCCCACACCACCACTCCAACATCTACATTCCTCCACAGTCTGTAAGTTTGAGGAATATACATTTTTTTAAACAGAAAACTGATGCAAATGGAAAAAAATATCTCCATTGTACTTGATCCTCATGTAGATAGCCTGTGCCTCTAAAAGAACATTAATAAATGGTTACATTTGCCACCACATTTCTTTGTAGAGATTCATAGAAGAAATCAAGACAAAAAAAACCAGACTTCCTCAGCTAGAACTGAGAGGTTACAGAAAACCTTTGAGGCTGCTAAACCTTTACTCCTCCATCAGTTTTTGGGAGAAGAGACTGCATACACTGAAATTCTACCTTCCACATGCAGAAGAGGGGAAGGAGGTTATTAAGAAGAAATAAAGCACTTGTTTATAAAGTCACACTGGCCACTAAAGGATTCTTCAAATTCAATTATATTGACTACTCAATTTTGATATTTACACTCCATCCACTAAGAAACAGAACTAGTACGGCATGTATTTTTAAAGGGAGAATGTGGCTGTCAGGTCCCTTCAAAATACATTCTTCTGTAGATAACAAACAAGATTTTCATCTTCTTTAAATTCAGTCAACAGTTTTATCATTCTAACAAGAGCTTGAGCTGTCAAGGGTTGCACATAAGATGAAAAAGTGCAGTCTGGAGAAACTGCTGGTTATCTTAGGGAAAACAAGAAGAATTAGGATTTACAGCTGTCCTGGATATAAAAAAGATTTTCAGTTACTGGAAGACTTGGATAGTTCAGATGCACTTTTTATCAACCGAGTAACTCCTCTTCCTCTCATAGTACTTGTTCCAAAAAGGGAAGTCTTCACACCACTTGGAGGATCACCTATTAAATTAAATGCAGTTTGCAAATCAGAACAGCCTTTAAAGCTTGCATAATTTAATGAACTGTTCTTCGTATGCTGTGGACATGAACCTATTCAATAGCTCTAATACAAGAAGTAAAAGACAAGGGTTGTGTCCTTTATAAACACCAACACCATAAGATCTCAAGATTTATGATCAGAACAGTTTTACAGATTAATTCAGCATGTATTTTACATGCAAGAAAATAAGCTGCAAACTCAGAATTCTTAGTTGCTTGTCTTGCAAACTTGCCTCTGTTCCTTAAGAGCAAGAAGAGTACTTTAAAGATAGCCCTGCCCCAAATCACCTAAGCATACGAGAACAAACTTCATGTAGCAGAAAAAATGAACGTTATAAATCAGAAAGCAAAAAACCTGAATTTTTAGAGATTTTTTTGACCGTAAGTGTCCAGTAAGAAAAGGGCAGTTCTTTTTATGTCTTCAGAAATTCAGCACAATACATATGCAGTAACAAGTGTACCTCACACAGAGATGTCTGAGCTTTATGTCACCGACAGGCAACATCTAAGCCCAGAAATTAGAAAAAGCAGCAGCCGGATTAAGTTTAAATACCTTTTTCACCTTACAAACGTGAAAGTTTCAAACTCACAATTAGAAGGGACACGCTCTTGATCCTGACTTGGAGAAGCAAAATGTCTCTCACATCCAGAATGCTCAGCCTTCATTTTCTGTATGAAGAAATAAATATTCAAAATAATGTATGTGTCTTCTAAAATGCAGTGTATGCATCCATGTATGAAACCTACAAATGATGTTCAAAAATCACAAGAAATTACCCAGCCTGAGATTAGTTTTCGTTTATCAGTCTGCCCAATGTATGCCATAAAAGACAGCATTCAAAGAGAAAATAGCAAACATGAAATTGGCCAAGTTTGAATACTTGAGTCACCAAGCAATAAAACAGGAGATCAGTTTAAAGAATCTGACCTGAAAACGCTCAGCATCCAGTACCACCATCTTATTTGTGCTTCCACCATAATTCAAGTCTTGAATAGGCAGGTGAGCTGCTGTCAATGGGACTCCATACACACCAGCCAGAGATTTACTGATGCAGTAACTAGAGCAAGAAAAAAAAAACTAAACAACAAAAGTTTGGGCAAGAGAGCTGCAACATTCAAGTATGGCAGCATGGCATTTTTAGTACTTCAGCTGGTAAACGAAAGCAACCGCAGACTGGGAGATGCAGAGCAGATGGCAGAGGGCAGAAGGACATCATCACAGCACTAAGCAGCTACCTCGCACCCTTCCAACACCACCAGCTCCCTATGCACGAAATTAAAACAACTGCTTCTCCACACTATCAAATACAGCCACTCAGAATTGTGAAAAGCCACGTTTTTTTGTTGAAAGGCACAGCAGGATGGAACAGGAGTTTTCTGAATGAAAGACTATTCATTATTATCTCTGAGAACTCTGCTACTACTACTGACTGAGATCTTAAATGGCATTCCCTTGTTTCCCAACTATTTACTTTCCCTTTCCCCACACCAAAAAGATTATAGAATCTTATGTATCTACATTATATATAAAGGCAGTGTGAGTTTCCACAGTAGAGATAACTGGAATACAATCATAGAATGGCCTAGGCTGGAAGGGACCTTAGAGATCATCCAGTCCAACCTCCCTGTCATGGGCAGGGACGCCACCTCTCGACTAGACCAGGCAACACACGGGGACGGAGCGGGAAGATACTGTGGATTTCTCACCAAATGCAGGTATTATAAATCTCTGAAAAGAAAGAGTGAATCCTTCTGCAGTTAACACTTCTCTGAACTTTTCAGTAGTAAGTGGAGCTAGTGAAAGGATGATTGTAGAGTGACAGACATTACTATCACAGAAACTGCATTGCATCTAAATGCTAATACTCAGAGCATACCTCTAAGCCATATAAACAAAGTTAAACAGAATAAAATCTTGGGAGTACAGGGAATAAATAGAAGTTGGGATCTAGGACTACAGCACTCCAGGCAGTCACAGAAGACAGAGCTAAAAATGTGTTTATAACAAAGCTCATCATACTGGGAATAACTCCTTAGCCATACTCACGCAACTTTCTTACAGGACGCCAAAGCACAGTGGACTATTTCGTTCTCTTCATGCCACTTGCACCTACATGAAATGAAATTCAGGCTTATTTTAGAAACACTGAGATCGTTAATCAACATGAGTTGCTGGTCTGGTCAGAAGGATCAGGAACAAATAGTGAAGATGTTCCCTTTTTGCCTCAGTGACCATGGAGTACCTTTAAAATTTCACACAGGACTAGCATTCAGTAACTAAGCTCTAAGTGGTTTATGTAGAGTTAAAAGGTGTGCTAACAGGTAACCTACCTCATGCCGAGGGAGGGTAAAAGCAGAAAAGAGACTCTTGTAGCAACAAATGGAATTTAAATTTCAAGTTTCCTGTTAATGTGAAATAGTCCCTCTTAGAATAAGTATCCCCACTTTCCTCCCCAAATGTGTATTTTAAAGTAAATTTTCCATTCTTGTTAAGGTCTCTCACCAGTGTAAATATACTCATGGAAATGGAAAACTGCCTGAAGATTAAGTGACAGTTATCCATCCTATGGATCCTAAAATTCATACTGTAAACAGATTTCCAAGAATATCTTTTAAAAGATCTCCTAAAATTTATGATCGAATTATTGGGTCTTTCTTAAAATAGCAGAAGAATGTGAAAGCAGGAAAAGCTTTACCATTCAAGTCACAGGGCAGAGCAGGAGGAAGGAAAAAATCCTATGAAGTAAACAGGATTTCAGATATGTAATAAAGAACACTCATTCCAGAGGAAAAAAAGATAGGATCTAGGATCTAGCTTAATGCTTACGCTTGGAAGTTTTATTTATATCACTGGCAAACATACTTTGTCCCTCATCACAGTAGCAGCACGAGGCTTTTGATGTGCAGTGACAGGCTGCACCCAAATCACACTTTTAAGAGTCTGAACCTTCTCGCTTGTGTCATTTCCAGTTAAACACCACAACATACTTTATTCCCCCCTTCTACCTCCTCCCTTAAATTAGACCTTGGACTCAGCATTAAAAAGTCATCTATCCTTACACTTCTTTTGGGAAAGTATTTTTCATTTTCAGTTGTACTCACGATGAGACACGAAGCATTTCTGATGAGGTGGCTTGCAAAACGTTCCAGCCTAGCAGCACACAAGCTGTTTGTACGGCATCAATGTATCAGCGTGCCCTAACACAGATTTCCACAAAGAATCCAACACACCTGGTATTACTTGAGAAGTCCCACAGGACACCATCCAGTTCTCTACACACCCAAGTCTTGGACAGCTCCTTTTGGTATTTTTTCCAGTACAGTTCTACTATCAGGTCTTCTACAGCAAGAAGCTCCAGCTGGCTCTCAATGCCTACAGCTCAGAGAAAATTCAGGTCAGGAGAACGGAAGACGCAGCGTATTTTCTGCTCAGCTCACTTCTCAGTCAGTCCCTGCTCCCTGTCCAACCTTTCAGCAGAGCATCAAAGCTCTTGTAAACCTTAGGTTATTCCACCAGTGGTTCTAATAAAATCTGGCTTCCTGGCAAAGTAGATCATCCTATATTCCCATAATTCTCTCAACCTCAGTAACTATGCATCCTACTTGCTGGCTATCTCTCCTCAGAAGCTGTTAGTTTTCCCCTACGGTGTTACCACATGCTCACTGCCCCCATCACCTCACTGCCTCTAGTGCTCCTGTAACTGGCTGAGCAATAAACCTGTCTTAAGGCCAGAAATCTACCTGGGCAGCAGTTACTCTACAGATGTGCTCAACAGCCAGCTAGCTGATCCTGCTCCTGTTTCACTGTCACTGCCGGGGAGGAAAAGAGGAGGAAGAAGCATTCAAAACAGTTCTAGCTATCAGTACTAGCTTTTATGAAACCCTTGAGACCCAAACAGTCTCAGAAAAATAGAGCTGCCCATGATACATTACTGTTCATTCTTGGGGAGGGAGGGGAGGCCAAAAGCGATCCATTTCCCACCTGTTATGCTAGCCATTCGATTGAGACACCAGTTAACTTGGAATCTGTCACTAGACTAGAGGAAAGAAAAATTCAGTCACATCAAAGTACAGCATATAATTGTTATCTGCAAGACTTCTGACTACATCTGAAAAAGTCACCTCCAAGACAAAATTCAATGTTTGTGGGACTGAAGGTACACTCTTCCTGAAAATTATCTTGAAGAAAAACCAAATGCCATGGAGGCTTTCCCACCAAAACCCAGAAGAAATCTTGGGCCGGTGCTTGGAGACGAGTTAAAGGTCAACCCATACTGTGGGTATCTCCATTAAGTACCCCCAGTTTTTTCAACATGTATTTCTTCAGAGCTCTGTATCTATAGATGGAGTCCAAGATCTGGACCCTCATTGCCTTTTTAAGGATTAACTTAAGGCTCAAACGGAATCAAAACTGATATAGCTGTCATAAAGCTTAAACACCTCTGAATCCTAATGTTTTGCTTTGTTCATTGGTGAACGAAACTTTAGTAAAAATCAAGGTGTACGGTATTCTCATTGGCAAACAGTCAGAAAAATGTACAAACATCCCTTAGAAAAACAGGATTGTGTGGCAATTACTCAGCACAATCAATTTAAGTCAAGATTAAAAGCCTTTAACCCAAGTCAAAACAGCATCAGAGACCAAGTGAAATGCTCATCAGCAGACTCAAGTGACAAGCGCAGGCTGAAAATAAGGAGGCTGAAAATTAGGTCTCTGCTTTATAAAAACGTCAGCTTCTAGGGGCCATTCCTTACTGTGTGGAACTGGGAAACTTTTTTCCAGAGCGTCTTTGCCCACTGATTTACTTCACTCTAAAACCTACTCAGTGTGTATCTCCTTTGTCATCTAACAGAAATGAAATGTGGGGTTTCGATTTAGAGTATCTTACATTGACTTTGACCATACCCTGCAGTGAAAGCGAGGCCGAAGACCTGTGACTGGCTGGACAAAGTCAAGTAGTTCTTGTAAGACAACTGTGTAAGAAGTACGTGGAAGAGGAAATCCAGACATAGGGATCTTATGAGTGGCATCACCTGAGGGGGAAAAGAAGAAAACAAAAAAATCAAACCAACTTATGGGAAGTCTTGTATCCATAAATGACAGTTTTCCCCTCCTTCGTATCTTTTTATATACATATATGTACACAAACACATACAACTCCTCTTCTGTACTGGCAATGTGTGTGATATTAAAATCTATTAAAATCTTATTAAAAATATTAAAATCTCATTAAAATCTATTAAAATCTTATTAAAATCTATTACAGCTATTAAAATCTTGCTTCCCTTAGCATAAGACTGGTGAGTCTGGGCTGCAGGGACACACATACACACTTACGTCTTTTAAAAGGCCGTTATCTAAGTATTTGCCATAGGAAAACACGGGCCAAGTTTGTTCCCACTGTACACAACAGGAGGAAGTGTCTTCATAGAAACAAACTGGAATCTATAAACATTACTTAAAAGTCACAAGGGAAACAAGGCAGGCCAAGCCAGGTACAACAATGGTATAAATACTCCAACTTTGTTGATACATGTAAAGCTGCAAAACCCTTATGATTTTTAAATACAAACTAGTATCTTCGAGTTACCCTGTGCTATCAAGGGAAGGACACTCTGCTCAGACAGGCTTGAAAGCCTTTAAAGCCATACAACGACGTCCCGTTTAAGAAGAACATACTCTGGTTATTATTGAATTAACTAGGAAAGCAGAATAAAAATAACTTCCACTGGCAAAACCATTTTGGGTGAAGTGCTCTGCCATTTGGGAGTACAAACATAGGAAAAGGTATCTGTTCTGTCACTCCTTTCTCTCTGAAACTTGACAGAAGGAAAAAAATGTAGTCTTATAAAATACTTGGATACAGATCAGATAACCTGAATTTAAAACTGTACACCTTTGCACACCATTTTTTTTCTCCAATGATACTCACTAGCAGCCTGGCAGTGGTACCGAAAACCACACGGTGGTTCTTCTGAAAAAGAGTAGGAGAGGTGAGGGGAAAAGGCAAAAAAAAACGAAAAAAAAAAACCAAAAAACAATCATCCAACCTCCACAATGACAGATCTTTAACTCTCCATTATGCACCATAGTTTCTACAGAAAGAAACAGCTTCATCCTCTCTTGTGCTCTTGTACAAGTGGCACAACTACTTTTGAAAAAGTTATTTTCAGTCATATGCATTGTAAAACACAAAGTATATTGTATAGTGTGTGCGTTTAGATCCAATCAAGACAAACTTTCATCGGCACAAAATATAAAGAACAAACACCTGAAGGTCCTCCTGCATTTAGCATCTATTCTACCCTCTCTGAAGCTTCATGCAGTTCTCGTGCTTAAATAGACCTCTTAAAATACTACAACAGTGCCGATGGTTTCTGAAGAAGCCCAACGACTTAATAGTCAAAAGAATAAACCTGTCTTAATACCAGAAATCTACTCTGGGCAGCAGTGAGTGACACCAGAAAGTCTTCCTCTCACCGCAGAGCAAGAGGAACTACTTCTGTCCCTTCCTTGGAGCACACCTGGATCTATGAAGTGATGGAAATCAGCCATGATGCCATCCTGCAGCGAGTATTTGACACACCCAATCTCGCAAGGAAGGAAGCGCTGTTCACAGGGGGGTGGCAGCTTGCCATGGCTGAAAATGTTCAGGAAGTAGAAGACATCTGCAATCACAGCTGAAAGAAAAAAGAAGAAAAATCCACACCACAAAAACAACAACAAGAAAATCGCAAATTTTCAGCATGTAACCACTAGAGGTTACAGTAAAGCCACCCTGGCCTCACCTCATCCAGTGAAAGCTTCAGTACGTTTTATCATGCAAGTCAGTAAAGTCGGGTTATGGCCAAGTGAAACACACAGATCTTTCTCTGTGTCTGAAATGACAAAGTAACTAATACTTATGCAAAAGTCAGGCATATCAGTAGTCCTGGTAAATCCTCCATAGATGTTACTGTGTGTAGAGATCAGGGGAAAAAACAAATTAAAAATAAAAGCAATTTAAAAAAAAAAAAATCAGATCCACATTAAGAAGCCTGAAACCCAAGAGGAACCACTATCTCTTTTTATGATAGATGCCTTCACCCTCTAGGAAAAAAAGGTTAAAAATTTTTTAAAAAAATAAATTGATAGCTGCAAAGCATCCTCACAAGCCCAGTTCACTAACTTATACAAGTTAAATGAGCTGGTAATAATCTTCTGGGTAAGACAAGACAAGAAATCAGCTAATTAAAAGGACTGCTTCTCCTTCGCTAAATGAGCTCCCAAAGAAAGTGGCATAAATACCCAAGGCAAACGTTAAGAAATAAATTTATCACTTACTAATTTTAAAAGTATCCAATGATGAAAAATATTCCACAGTACACCTTACCCCTTCTCTTCATGAATGTCACATAATGTTCTCACAGAAGCTTAAGGTAGCTATTTAATCCTCAGCCTTAAATTCTGATCCTCATCAAAAAGTCCTACTTGTTCTATTAAATAAGAGAGATGCACAATCATTTCTACACAGAAAGAACGCTGTGTGGCAGACCTTATGGCACTTAACACTACTTAGCTGTCCTAAGCTGGAATGCTGGTGCTCTCTTACATGAGTCTTAAAACTCTACAAGCTGCAGGGTCATAGGAAAGACACCTCTCCTACCCGAGTCTGAACCTCTTTCCTTACGAAAAAAACCGCATATGGCTACAGGGAACCATGCAGGGCTTTTACTGAGAAATATTACGGAGCAGCAACATAAAACACATCTCAATTATCCTTTACCACTATCCCTCTCATACAGTTTAAAGATCAACTGTGTCCATTCAAGTCATCATGCTCAGCCTGATTAAATTTGCATCACAATGACAGGGGAGCACGACCTCTGGCAGGGAGGATGCTAACCGGTATTACCCTTTTTATGGAGCTTCTCTTTCCTGCCTCTCCATAACCATGTGTCCAGGGTTAGGGCTGGGCCAACCAGCAAACACTGGCAGATGCTCTCTAACCCCTCCCCAAAGGGAAAGGGAATGAGGCAGAGAGACTTGCAGATCATAAAAGAAAACTAATAACAGCTTTAATAAAACAAGAAAAGTACTAACAAGGAAATAATTAAAATAATGAACTATCTACAAATACATACAAATCTGATATCGAATCCGACTACCCCCCGCGGCCCCCCACAGCAATCCCCACTGATGCTGCAGAGCAGGCGGCACCGAGGAAGCCCCAGGCTCAGCGACAGAGGGGAGCTGGATTCAGGAACTCAGGACCAAAGGCAGAAGAAAAGGCATAGTCCTCCTCAGACACTGGCCACCAGAGCAAGAGAAAAGAGGTGCTTAACCCCTGTGGATCCCTCAACTTTATACTGAATATGACATATATGGAATGGAATACTTTTGTTGATCACTTGTCCTGCCCATTTCTCCCCACAGATGCAACTTCCCAGAACTCCCAACAAGATCCAGCAGTGACCTTGGTCACTACAGCAGCAAGTATAAGCCTTTCTGCATTTCAGTCCCTGGCAGTAACTGAAAACATGAGGAATTACTGCTTCTAGCCGGCACTGTCTGCGAAAACATGCTGCTGACTTCAGAAAGTGCAGCCTCTTGGAAGAGACTGAGCTGAAAAGTAAATTCGCGGAACAAAATTGGTTCTGTCTAGCTCAAACCAGGACACCGGGAAAACATGAAAATAGTTCAAGAGACTTGTTAAGTAAAAGGCTTGAGCTGAGACTTAACCACACATCAGATACAGCTTGTATCAACTGCCTGTGTGACTCATCCTGTAAGCACTACCATTTACCATTTTTCGGAATAATGTAATATTCACTGGGGAAGAGACTACAGATGTGTTCATTATTCAGTTCTAATTAAGACACTCATCTGAAGAGAGGGTACAGATAAGAAAGGTTTAGTTTTCAAGAGTTCTTTCAAGAAGGAAGCAAAGGCAGGATGTTAAAGAAGCACTGACAAAGTACATATCCCTTCTTTGACTCTTTCAAAGAGCACAGGTCATCGTTTTATTTAGTACCTCTACCACACAAATTTTGAAATTTGATATCTAACAACTCTTCACCCCTTAGAACTGGTCCAAAGATTCTTTTATGCTGAACTTGGATTAGGCCTTGTAAATCATAAACAGAGGAGTTGAAGAAATACCTTTTCCTTTAAAAACTTTAAATATTACACAAACTATTAGTGGCTATACTCCATCAAGCTAAAAAAAACAGAAGATAAAATTATTTCAGGGAGGAGGGGGAGACAAGCCAGGACAGACACAACATTTACACCGACTTCCCTCTATATTACAAAAGGCCTTTTCACAGCAGTTTAAAGCAAACAAACAGTTGACACAGATGGCTATTAGCAAAAGTAAACACCTTTGTATAGGTACCATTCAGAATATCTATAAAGGGGAAGCTTTTATCTACCAGGATCAACTGTTTAAAGATTACTATACCCTCATCATTCTTCCAAGACATAGCAGAGGCATCTGGAAGAGAAGTAACACTGAACATCTTTGTGGTTGGATAAGCAGGAGCTGGATGAGCCGGATCACTCATCTGGAAAAAGATGAGAAAGTTAAAAAAAATTTTTAAAAAACAGAGTTTACTAACACCCAATAAAGTCCTTCACCCCCTTATATCTGAGGAAAGCATAATATCCACTAACAGCTATGGTTAGGTGGCACAAGTCTGCAGGTTATATAAAAGGGCTTGTGTACTTGCAAACCAGGAAGGCAAGATTTCTCTTCTATCAAGAAGAGAAATACATATCTTAGTACCTTGGTAAAGTCACTCCAGACAAAAATAACTGCAGCTAAATTTACAAAATGTAATTTAACATACAAAATATAAGAGACACAAAGTATAAGAGAGATATCGAGGTGTTGGAGTGAGTGCAGAAGATGACCAAAACCCTTCAATACACAAAATAACTGTGGTACAACTGTCATTGTACATGGGGGCTATTAATAAACTGAGATCACATATAATCTCATAAATACACACTTTCTGATTTTCACTGACAGACAATAAGAATGATTTTCTTTATTTTGGTAAAGCAATTATTCCTTTCCCTAATTACAGCTTCCTAAAATGCTACCGCTTGTGGAAGGAAATACAAAAGCCTCCATTTATGACTTAGCTGTAGCTTTCACATAGCTCTCCATTATATATGAAAATGGAGCTTCATTAATTACATACCCCTAGCCTGCTAAATAACATGATCATCAGGTTTTAAGCAGCTCTTTCCTATACAGGCAGGTCCCCAAAAACCAGAAAACATTGCCTAACATCTTCCTACTAGGCTAGATAGACCAAATCAACTAATCCAGATTTACTAGTTACTCTAAACTACAATCATTCTGCTACTCTCTCTGGCATCACGCAAGTGTTTTAAAGTCCTAAAACTTACCCTCACCAGCAATTCATAGTCAATATCTAGTAATATGGCAGGAAGTAAATGCAGTATTATCCATTTATTCAATCAGGCTCTTCGCTTTGACACTCAAGTTTTTACACTGCTAACCAAGACTGGAATAAAATTAAGCTTTCTGACACCTCACGTAATTCAACCTCTGATGCAAACTATGCTTCAGGAAACCAAACTGCTGGGAAAGGGAGCAAGACAGATAGAAGCAAAAGAAAAGAAATATTTTTTCAATAATCAGTAGAAGAGTTCTGTTTAGCACTATTTGTGACCACAATCACATTCAGCTTAAGCTAACCGCTTCCTTCTATATTGTTGAATTTTGTCCTCCACCATAACATTACTATCTCTCTGTAATCAAACCAACCTAAAAATAATGGCAAAGTGTAATTACTCTTCTTGTGTGGGGGTTGCAACATTTCATCGACCTGGACCACCCCACAGTCACTCAAGAATGCCAAATCAGCTGCGTCTAAGATGTGGTTTCAGGCCAATAGATAAGAACAACCTAAACTAAGGACATCCACGAAGCAAAAGCAACATGAACCTATGACCCAAAGTCTTCTCAACTTACAACACTATAAATAAAAAAAACAAACAACACATTTTAAGTCAGTCACTGTAAAGTACTGTCTAACAAAAACCTAAGTTGCTAGAAAACTGCATTTTACTTGGTAAAAGCGCCCAAATGTATAAGCTGTGACAGTTTTAAAATGGCATAGAATATTCACAGAATCACAGAATTGTTGAGGCTGGAAAAGACCTCTGAGGTCATCAATATTCCCACCTTCAATTCAAAGGAGAACAACTTTCTGCATAATCTCCATACCAGTATGGATTACCACAGGAGCTACAGCCTTGGGAGGCTGTGGAGAGCAGGTGATCTTCCACGGCATCAGGGCTGACCAAACCCCAACACCACTGACTCTCCCTCTTATTTTGTTATATTGAAGAAGCTCTTTCCTGGCATTTACCTCTTCCACTGTTTTCTGAGAGCCTTTCTGTTCAGTGCACTTCCGAGTCCTCTCTCTGTATACCATCTTTTCCTCCTTTGTCAGCAGCTTGAGGGAAAGCAAACAGTTAAAAAAGGTTTTTACTGCTTTTTTTCTAGCGGTCCCGCAAACCAACAAACTCCACTTAAGAAATTAATTGGGCATTTCCAAAGGAAATGGCCAGAGCCACCAACTCCTAAGACTGACTAAAGCGTTTCCAGTTTGCCTTCCCCCTAGGGAAGCCACCTGTTTCGATTCAAAACCCCCAGCGAGCAAGCACCTGCTCTCA
>NW_009733642.1:0-30713 GCF_000703405.1 Apaloderma vittatum
TGGCCCCTCCTTGGTCCCTCAGCATTTCTGTCCTTGCCTGTTCACCAGTGTCAGGAGGTGGCAGCTGCTCACCCTGCAGTGCTGCTGCCATCACTCCCCTCCCCACTGCTGCTGCACCCCAGCCAGAGCCCTGCCCTGGGGACATGGGGTGACAGCAGTCACTTTGGAATGATCCAAGGTGGAGCTTTCTGCCTCTTGGCTGTGTCAGCATCAGCAAGTGGAAAAGCAGGGACAAGAAGAGTTAAAAAATCCCCACGTACAGCAGCTGGCACAAGGTCTTGCCCTTTGAGGGTGCAGCAGCACAGAGGACCTGCACCCCAGGCTTCTGAACCTCCTTCCTCCTGCCTTTTCCACTCAGCCACGCTGCCTGCCTACCGCTGTGCTCTGGGACACTGCACAACAGCTCTGCAGGGCAATTAGGACAGGAAGGACAGTAATGATGTACCTGGATGAAATTGTAAAAGCAATTTAAGATGTCAAATTTCCAGGTGAAGAGAGGAACCGCAGCTCACTTGGCTTCCCTTGGAGTAACCAGCACTTCCAACATTGGATTGCAAGAGAGGTGGAGAAAATTTGCCAGCGCTAAGGTCTGAAGAGGACAGCAAGGAGCCTGGTCCTGCATTCACACAAATATTAATCATAAGCTTTGGGTCCAGCCATCAGCAAAACAGCAGCATTCCCTAACGGGAGCCGAAGCATCCTCCACCTCCTCCTCTGCAGAAGGGTGATGTGGCACCTTCCTCCTTTCTAAATTTTCCCGAGGCAGACAGATGTTCAAGCCATATATAACAGCTTGTTGCCCTCCTTGGCTCCACGTTGCTCTAGGAAGCGGGCCAGCGCCTGGAGAAGTCAGCAGAAAGGCTCTCGGCAGCTTCAGCAGAGCAGAGATGCTCTGAGAGATGTGCTCACCATGCGAAACACTCCGGGTCCGGGGCTCACTCACATCTGATACCCACCACTGACTTCTGCAGGGCTCTGCCAGGCTGCTGTATCTGAGGATGTGACCCAGAAGTCAACAGACCTCAGGAATGTGCTTTCCTTTCAGTAATAGAGCAGTCCTTCAAGCAGCACATATCTCAGCACAAGAGCTACACAGCTGAAGCAGCCATTTGACTCTAATCAGGGCCTGGGAGCTTTTGTTTGGCTTAATTGCTGACCCCCCTTCCGAAGGGTCCTTTGCATCCGCGCCTGCTGGAAGCAGAGAAGCTCATTTGTGTCACGGGCAGAACATAATCTCAATAACGCTGCTAATGTGCTGTGTAATTGCAGGCAGCCGTGCAGGTAGCTGCGGCCAGGAGGAACGCTTGTCCCTGAAGGGTCAGGGATTTAGAAATCTCTCTCATATGAAGACAGAGTTAAAAAAAAAAAGAAGTGTGAAGCACAAGTGTCCTGATTTACATGCGGAGCAATGTATAAATAGCAATGCTGGATTGACTTCAGGGGTCTCGCTGTAGGTTTTCAAGCTTCCTTTTTTTCCCAGGACCTTCCTCCACCTTGAAACCCATCTCGGTTTCCCTGTGACCCAGAGGGGTGAGGTTTGCTGTTGCTCTGGGTGAGGTTTGCGGTTGCTCTGGGTGAGGTTTGCTGTTGCTGTGACATGTCCCAGCTGCCAGGAGCAGGAATCCATGCCCAGCCAGGGCTCAGCAGCACCTCAGGAGCACCACACGTGCTTGGAGCTGGCATCCTGAGGGATGTCACAGACCACAACCCATTGCAGGCATTGCTTTCCCATCAAACCCTCCGTGCTGCAATGCTGAGCTTTTTTCTTTTTTTTTTTTTTTTGAGACATCAGCTGCTTTTTACAGAGGTGAAAAGAAAACAATGACATTTTGCTTGTGACAGGGGACACCTGGAGAAAGTTCTGGCTTTGGCTTCTTGGCATCTCTAGGCTGGACTTGGACATACAGATCTCAGCAGATCGGGTGTCCTCAGAGTTACAGCAGCTGAACCAGGCAACCTTCAGTAGACACTATACTCTGCTTTTTCAAAACCTTTCCTTTAACCCTTAAATCATCACCTTGGACTGCAATTGCCTCCTCTCCATGTGGGAAAGAAACTGTTTAGATCACGGCAAAACAAATGAAGAATAAATTAAAATTTGGTTGTAAGCAACATAAAATGTACGCTGTTTGGGTTTAGGCTGCTCATGGCTCTGTTCATAATTAAAAATAAATAATTTATAGGGTACATAACAAAGCTGGAGGCCCAAGAAGTATTTATCTGTTCCTTATTCAATCCGTCTGTACTTGTGAAGCTCCTCCAAAACTTAGGAAACTCAGGTTTGATTCTCCTTGGGGAGCAAGTCTGTGATCTGAATGCATTTCTCCTTCTCCCAGGGAGGAGCTGGTTATGAACTAGGACGGTCTTAGAGTTGATTTACACACTGGGACTCTTAATGGCAAAGGGATTAACTTCAGCCTGGTGCTGGGGAGCCCCAGGGGGATGGAGTCAAACAGTCTGAAATTACACCACAACGTGCATAAACATTGCTCTTGTCTAAATTATCCCTTTGGTGCCCCTGTAACATGGCTAAAAGTCACCAAAGGAGCTGAGGCCAGGCCTCGTGCAGCAGTACCCTGATTGAAGGGCTCTGATTTTTACTCTGAGTACACCTTTCATTCATAACTCAACTACGTAACCCTGCAGAACAAGAGGTTTGAGGAGTTTGTGTCCTCTGATTGCAAGAATCAGCCTAGGGGAAGAAAACAACAACACACGACTCCCTTCAAAAAAACCTAACAAACCCTACTACAACCACCCCAAAAAAAACCTCAAAGGAAAAATAAACTCTCAAAAATACAGAGAAAATTTTCTCCTCCCAGCCCTAACATCATTGGTGCTCAGTAAGTTGACCTGGGAGGTCTGTGAGGGGATTCCAGAGCTGCAAATTCCAACCCAGGCTGCTTGTGCTGTTGCCAATGCAATGCTGTCAGGGCTGGGGACGAGTTTGGGAGGTCTCTGCATGCCCTGAGACAGCGATGGGCATCTCCAAGAGAACCTGGTCCTGTGCCCCTACCCTTGGCAAAAGCGGAGACGTTAAGGACTGATTAGGCTGGGAGACAGAAGTCCACATCTGCAGCTTGACTTTCTCCCTCCAGCAGCCAAGAATGAAAAATGAACACGTTTGCTGGCTGCGTTGCCCTGGGCAATTGATATTTCAGTCTCTGAGGCTCTTGGGCACATGCAATTTTCACAGTCAGTTAAAAATAAAAACTGCCCTGCTCCTCCTCACAGGGGAAAGGGTTAAAACCCGGCACCAACGCAGCCAACAGCCCATCAACCACGGTTTTAAAGTCATTGCTCTCAGTGATGTTGAGTCCTGGTTTATGAGGTGGGGAATGCAGCCAAACAGCCTGAAATGCCATTAGGATGGGGGGCGAGGGCGGGCAGGAGGGAGGACAGGCGACTTGAAAGCAAACAAATACTGCTGCGTTGATTTAATTCCTCCTGGACTTCCAAAGGTCTCGCTGTTATTCACTGCCATGCTTCGCCTCCTGTCAGTTAGCCCTAGACAAGAGCCTGGGAGCTCGCACAATTAATCACAGCGGTCTGTCAAGGTGCTGACGGCGGAGGGAGAGATGCTCCAGAGAGGGGCGCAGGGGCAGTGAAGGTCTGGTTCAAGGCTTGCCCTCCTGACAAGCTTTTATGTCATCCAAAAGTTGTGTTGCTGTTAACTGAATAACCTTCCCACAGAAGATAAAAGCTCGTCACGAGGTCCGTGGCCGCTGCAGAGCTGTCCCTGTGCAGGGCTTGTTTATTCCCCTCCAGTGCCTTTACGCTGCTGCAGACAGGGATTAGACTGCAGGTTGCTGCCCTCTCCAGACAGACCTAAAGCTATTTCCCCTGGCAAGATAAAGTCCTCAGATCTGATCTGCAGCGTGTGACAGGTTGATTTGCACCCAGGGTTTGGTGCAGGGCTTGGGAACATTGCAAGGTAATGCAATACCTTGATTTCCAAAACTAGAAGTCAAGTAGGTATCCCCATGAGAGGAGTAGGTATCTCCAAGGGAGAAGTAAGTATCTCCATGAGACGAGTCGAGTAGAAGAGTAGGTGAGAAGAGTAAGTGTCTCCATGAGAAGCAGCAGTGCTCAGCAGGGCATGGGAGCTCTCTTTGCTATTTAAAAAAGAAGTCTATCATTGCACCATCTGAGGTGCATACTTTATGGCCCAGAAATGGCATGGAGAGCCTCAGCCTGCTGCATTGCAGTCACCCTCCCTGCTACTTACCAGATGGATGCAAGTTGCAGTGTTTCTTTGCCTCAGTTTCCCCAGCACAATAGGGATAGTGACTTACCTCAGCCCCTACTCAGTGATGGAAAAGGCAGTTTAAGAGCTCTTTGCTTGCTGACTCCAACACGCCTTTCCAGGACACTCCAGGACCAGACAGCAAAATGTCACTCACCATTTTGGTCAGCATGCCAGGCTATGGAAATCACAGAACAGCTTTTTGTACCTTCCTTCCAGCCCAAAATGGCAAAGAGGGGATAGAAGAACAAAAATGCCCTTTAATCTAACTTCTCCCTCAAGCCGGATGACTGTGTGCACGTAGCCCGCAGCAGCAGACGCTGGGTGGAGTTCCCATTCCCTAATCACTGACAAATGCTGTACAAAGCACTGGAGAATCAATAGGTCCTGACCCAGGGACTTTATATCCTCTGGGGTCAACCCATCTGTGACAGGTCTGAGACCCTGAGAGCGTGGAAACCCCGAGATACGCCAGATGTTACAGGCACTTGGGGTATTCCAAGACTTTGTATAAATTTAACGCATGTCATATGTATCCGTGTAGGGCTCAGGGGAAACCTCAGGGCTAAAATTGCTGACAGGGATAATTAATGTTAATCCTGGTTAAGCTGGCAAGTCAAGAGATGACTCAAGTGACCAGCTGGGACCAATATTGGTATGCTTTCATCTGAACTGGTGGAACAAGGCTGAGTTGGAAGGTAACCATCAAGGGACCTCCAGCTCTCAGTCAGGAGTTTTATACGCATCAGAATTTCAGTGCCGCACTTGGGAATAATTTAAAGCAAGACAGTAGCTTGATTTCTCAAGCTGGAAATTAAGTTGGTAACACAGCCAGCTTATTATGCCCAGGAAACTGCAGGGAGAACGTAGACATGGTGTGAACCATCCTTCTGGGTCTCATCTTCTCCTGCGGAAAATCATGCAATCTGGGAGGGCTGGAAAGTTTCCCAGATGGAACTCTTAGTGCACTGAGGTGACAGAGAGCTTTGGAGAGAAACACAATAAGTTTCAGCACTGCTTGGGAATTTAGGCTGAGGATTTCGAAGATAAGCAGGAGGGCGGTTAAGAGGAGCGGGCTCAGGTCTCCAGAGTCTCTTCTGATGCCCCTGGAAATCTCAGCTTTACTCTGGAAACCTGGATGACATGATGTGTTTTTCACAAGATTAATTGCTTGACTCAGACATACCAGAGCTGTTTCTCCAGCGATATTTTATCTCTTCGCTTCTTAATTTTTGACAAAGCAATTTCCGGATTCTTGCCATGAAGCCGTTGTCTCCACGGTTGAATTTCAAAGACAAGGTCTTGACTTGGTGCACTTCATCCATCTGCCTCACTTGCAACTATCTAAATTCTTTCTCCTCAGCAGGAGGAACATAAGACATGATGTGCGCCCAGCACAGCTGTATTTATTTCATTTCGGGTTAGTCCTAAGGTTAGCTCAGCTCTCTTACTTTCTGCAAGACAGTTTGCCTACGCACAGCTGCCACGGTTTGCAGGGCTCCTGCGGTTTGCAGAAGGGCTATGGAACACCTCCCCAATTTCCATAGCAACACAGAGCAGAACAGGTTGCAGGTTGGTTCAGGTCTGCAGGAACAGGGAAAAAATAATGTAGAAGTGAAGGTGAAAGCAATTCTGCCTGGGCAACACCCTTACAGCAAGAAGAACAAGAGTCTCTTGCATCTGCTCGGATAGAGCGGACTGTTTTTCCTCTGATTTTCCTAATTTCTTGTTTAAAAGAAATGAAAAAGCAGTGCAAATCTGGTGGATGCTCCTCCTGAGCATCACCGCTGGCTCAGACCTCCTTGATGTTGCCTCAGGCAAGTGGCAGCTTGGTGTCTTTGCCCATTGCATGAAGTCCCATCTCCCCTTTTCTGCCTCTAAACGTCTCCCACTGCCATACAGGTATTAAAGGCCATACAAGTATTTAGGGTTGGACCTTCAGATAAAGCAAATCAGTCTAAAAATCACTTTACAACCATTCAGATTTTACCCACACACCTACTTTTAAGTCAGCTGCTTCTTCAGGAGTTGCCTGACTTTCAGGGATATTTTCTGGGTGAACCAAAGCTCCCCGTGCTCCAGCCTTACTTGAGCCTTACCCTTCCGTGGAGTCACCTTTAGCTGTCTCACAACCTTAAAAAAACCCAACAGCTTAATTGAGCTGGTAACAGGTGGGATTTGGAATCAGAATTCATGTAGTTTGCAAAAACTGTACACTTTCATGATCTTTGAAAATGAGTGTGTATTCGGAACGGATAAACATCTGCCCCAAATCTCTGATTTGGCAGATGTCAGCTCCTCCTCTGCAGAATTCGGAAAAGACCTGTTGATTCAGAGGGAGACTCTTGCTATCACTTGACTCATGGCACAGCAAAATTGAGACAAGGTGGAAAAACACCCCAAAAATCCTCCAACCAAGGGAGTGCTGCAGTGCCTGAGCAGAAAGCACATGGGCGCAAGAGATTGCATCACGGGCTGATGGAAAAAGTGGCAAAAAATGAAAAAGACTTCATCAGCTAAGAAGAAAACATCACATTTTTTTCACAGAAATAGTTCAAACTTCTTAAAAGTAAAGTAAAAAATAGGATGAAGTCAAGCATGACTCCTACTTTTAAAAGTTCTTCCATTAAGAGAAATATAAAATATTTTTGGGTGTTGTCAAAATTATTCATTTAGAATTATTCTAGTTGTTCACCAAAGTAAGAATTCTTTGTTTGGTGTGCATTACTTTGTGCTGTTCATGCTCTGTTGTACAAGCTGAGTGCCATGTGTTCACTTGGTATTAGTTTGTGCAAAAAGTATTTTAATCAGAAAGTTCTTCCTTGCAAGCTGAAGAATTTTATTTCACGTTGGAGGGGGTGGAAGGACCCTGAATTCTGTTGACAAATGTAATAGAGGAAAAGGAATGTCAAATGCAGGGCTGAATAATCCTCGATCCATCTCCAGAAATTTAAGGATATTTGCATTATGGACTTTGTCAAATTCGCAGCCACAAACAGCAATTTAATTAGTCTGCTATGAAAATGTGCAGAACTGTTTCCAGTTAAAATCTCTGCTATTTCTGCGAAAGCACTTCATTTCAGGAGTGTTAAGGATTTACAGACACTGTTTCAGAGACAAAAGGCAACAACAATAAAAAAAAACTTCAAAAAAACCCAAACCAAAGCACAAAAAGCTGAACAAAGAGCCCAGCTCCAACCTCCTCGTGTGCTCACCTTGGAAAATGAGCACGTTTGAGTCTCTCAGCAGCACAGAAAGCCGACAAAGCTCATCCTGCATAAACACAGAGCGCAGCTCCTCATCTCCTGGTGGGGCTCCAGCCTGTAATTACAGGTTGAGCTACAGCGCGGCTCTGCCAAAGCTGCCCTGTCTGGATTTAAGGATTTCAGGGGATGCAGATACCACTATATCTCCTGGCAATCACTTCTTCTGCTTAATTACCGTCCCTGTTTGAGACATGGCTCTGCTGGAAGGACTCATTTCGGATCTGTTGGCGGTTTGGGGGCGGTTATGGTTGGGGTTCAGCTCCACGTCGGGGTACACAAGTTTCGGTGTCTGAACATGAGTAGGTTTACGTCTCCCAGCTTGTGCCATGGTCACCGCAGACTTCTCCGTGTAGTCCTTGGAGTCTGCTCTCCCTCTCTTTCTCTAATTGCTTTTCGGCAAGACCACGATGTGTGCGTTTTGGCTTTTTAAAATAACATTTCGCGACTGTGCCACCTTCTGCTACCATGTTGTTCACAGACCACAGGTCGACTAACCCAGCCCCAGATAGGTTTCGGCAACATGCCCATGTTATACTTTTTATTTTAGCAGGACCTGACAAATGCTTCTCACACAGAAGGTGAGAGATCAGTAAATATACAGTCAAAATCTGCGCTGGCTGTGCTTGCAGTAGCCTTTGCTTTGATGGTCCCTTAGAAGTATTTCTGTTATCTACTCCCCCTCACGTTCTCCAGTGTGTGACCATGAAATTTCAGCCAAATTATAGTGAGGTCCTTTGTCTTGGTTTCAATTCCTATAACGATTAGCCATGTGTGATTTCTCTTTCTGTTTTTTTTTTTGGTCTGTAATGTATTATTATCAGATTAGTATGCTAATTTATACTACAAAGAAATGAAAGCATTTGCCATGGCGTTAAGTTATTACTTCAGATATAAATCCCTTGTGGCAACGTAGAGTAACTCACCATTTTAACACCAGGCTCGGAGATGTGGAAGTGACAAATGATCACCCCAGCACAGAGTTTTTAGGGACAAATCTATTCAATTTTCATGGTGTCCGGATGATGTTTTTAATCAATGTGGCAAACAGCAGGACACATCCCTTTCACTTGTTTCCAGTCATCCAGGTTTAGTGCCACCCTTTTGGGCAACAGGTATGACCCCAGCCAAGCAAAGAGACCTGTTAGACCCAAAGTCCAGGCAAACTGGTCCTGTTGAACTGAGCTGAATGGCAAAGGAAGGGTGAGCATGGGATGGGTCAAACGTTTGGATGAGAAGGGTGAAAGGATGAGACCCTGCTAAGCAGGAAAGTTGAGGTGAGGAGCCCTAGAGCAGCTGGGGATCTTCCTTGCTCATAGAAATGGAGACCGGTTTAGGTTGAAGAGACCTCCAAAACCATCTGGTTCCAACCCCCCTGCAATGGGTGGGGCCACCAGCTTGCTCAAACCTCCATCCAACCTTACCTTGAACACTTCCAGGGAGGGGACATCCACAACTTCTCTGGGCAACCTCTTCTTCCAGTGTCTCACCACCCTCACTATCATCTAGCCTAAAGCCACCTTTCCAGGCATGTCTGATCTGCAGGGCAGTTAGAAACCACCCTCACTGCTGACCTCCTCAGGGCTCCAAACCCACTTTCAGCTGAAGATAAAAATCACACCCAGTCACTCTCACGAAGTATTAAGCCAGGGAGCACTTTTCGGGAGGGAGGACTGCCCTTACAAGGCAGAGGGTACGGCGTGCTGGTGCTCTACAGGAGGTTAAGCTGCTTTCAGTAGAGGCGTTTTCCGACAGAAAAATGTGACACTGTCATAATTTGAAAATCTCAAACACCAATTGCAAAGAGATTTTCACCCAGGGAGGCACAAAAACAAATAGTTTCAAAGTTTTCGTTTCCATCCCCTAACATACAGACCTTTTTTATAACATTACTCAAACATTTGCTCTCCTAAGCTAAAGCCCATTCTTATTAAAAGCTGAGACTTCATATTTTAGGCTGGATCCTGGGATAGACTTGGCCAGGTACGAGATAATATTTCTGCGATGTGACAGCAACTTTCTCTGCCTCCAAGAATTTTTAAGCCTAGGCTGCTGGGTTTTGGATTTGAACCAAAAAAGGAGTTCAGAATGTCAGAATTTCTGATGGAAGGGAACGTTTGGGTTTCAGCCAGTGCCAATAAATGGGCTAGTTCAGATCTGAGCTTCGAACAGACTGATGTTGCCATCTGCTTTTGTGAAGATCTAAGCCCAGAGTGATCCCTGGGCTGGAGCAGTGCATGATGGACAAAAACACAGCTCCTCTCCTTCCCTCATGGCTTGTGTACAAATTTAGTTTTCTCAGCTTTTAAAATAGGGAGCCAGAGGTTTTTAAGGTCACTTGCACAGACATAGAGGATCACCCCCTGCCTGGGCAGTGCCTTTGCAGTATATCTTGCAAAAAACAACTGCAGTGTGAATTTGTGCCTGCACGTGGCATTGGTAGGATGGAAAAGGACACCTGGGTTGGGATGTCAGCCTCGGCGCAAGCCCTGGGTGCTGCAGTCACAGCCATAAACCTCCTCATTTCACCCAAAGATCTCAAAGTGCTTTATAAACACCAGTGGCTCAGCTACCCCCTCAGCTAATACTGGCTTGAATGTGAGGTGCATCACACAACTGATAGAGAAATCATGTCCTGCTTTAATTACACTTCTCACTGTCCTTGTGAAGGAGGCAAGAGATAATCACTACTCTCAGGTGAAGGAGGGTTTTGAGCACGGGGAGGAGGCCAAAGTGTGGTAACATGATGTTGGGTGTTCTGCATTTCATTTCCTAATTTTACATCATTAAAGGTGTAGGGGAGAATAAATCTATACGGACTCCTCCATCCCAGTGGGAGATCTTTGTGCGCTGCTTCCCACCGAGATCAGGCTCAAATACTTCATGATGTGTAGTTAACATCCTCCAAAGTTGAGCCCTTAGCTTGGAAAACTCAAGATTTTCACAAGCATGATGATAGCAGAGAAAGATAAAAGAGATGAGACAGGACTGAACTTGTCCCCTCGGGTTACCAGATCACCCTCTCCTGGGTTGGCAGGAGCCATGGGGCAGGTACTTGATCCAAAACAGCTCATGAAGCCGTATTTTCCAGCCCTGCTTTGGAGCTGAGTGCCAGGCAGCACAGAGCCTGGGAGACAGGCACGTGTGCCAACATCCTCCGAGGGAGGATGGGATTAGCCTGATCCCCGATGTGCCAGTAATCCCCGAGCTGTCGGAGTTGCTGAGGTCTTCACCCAGGAAAGTGCCTTTCAGTTAGTGCCTTGCAGAACATAAAACAGCAGCCCCGAAAGGCTGTCTCCTTCCACCAGCATTCAGATGCAGAACAACACTCCCATTCTTTCCATCTGCAGCACAAGGCTGTCACCCCTGTCTTTAATTGCTCGTTATGTTCTCATTATATTTACAGCATTAAATTTTTTTAGTGATTATTGGCCAGACCTGATTTGCATAGGCAGTTGGATGAACTGTTCTACCGGAAATCCACATGCATTGCTGGAGAGTTTGCTCATCCCTGTGTTTTCCTCCGAGAAAGGAATAGAAGCGATTTCAACCCATCAGCCTGGGAAGCTGTTGTTTTCTTCGGAAGATGACAGCAACGCTTGGCCAATAGACTTGTAATGAGCTCCCCTGGCTGCAGCTTGCTGTCGTGTCTAAGGCAGGACTGGGGGGTGCAGGAGGGACTCCTCTAGGTAAGGTCAGGGTGATGATATTTTCTGTCCATGTCTACATTGCACAGCCCTGGGTTCTCATACAGCATCAGCCACTGATGGCAAATCAATAAGCAACGTATAAGCTGCTTTGCCACAACAGCAGCACTTTTGCCATTTCTCATCAGCTCTAGAAAAAGATTTACATGATGACACACCTTGTCCTGTGTCCGTCACATGATTTATGTTAATATTTATTTTATTCTTTCAAACATTTGCTATTTTGAGGGGTTAAGTTGAGGTGTTTTTTATGGAAAATGTGGGATAAATGAACTCCCCATGTGTTGCCAGGTCTAGTAGAGAGGTGGCGTCCCTGCCCAAAACAGGGAGGCTGGACTAGATGTTCTCTAAGGTCCCTTCTAGCCTGGGACAGTCTAGGATTCTATGATTCTATGATTCTATGAACTCCAATCAAATCGATGGTATGGATATTATATCGTTTTGTTTCAGGTTTTGTCTCAGGTAACTTCCATCACAGCTTTTGCAATCTAGAAATCCCATGTCTGAACCACCTGTCACAAAGTTGTGAAGCTGAAGGGCTGTACTCATTACAGCTCCAATTTCCAGACCAGACTCCTTGATCTCACAGCACTGTGCAGGGAGCTGACGTCTGATGGAACTTGAATATTTTCCTTCATACTAGAGCAACATCCATATTCACTGCATTTGCGAGGGTTTCTGGGCTCGTGTGCCAAGACCACCGAGTTCTGACATAGGATGAAACCCACTTTGAGAAGCCCAAGACTGAGGAAGCTGCAGCCACCACTATTTTAGCCCAGTGGGTTTTAAAATATGTGGAAGACTCTTTGTGGCTTCATCATAGGCTTCCTTTTGCCATCATGAACTGCTTCTGGATGTGAGGTCTCTCGATCTTGCATCTGATGGGTCCCCTCAGCCAGCCCAGCTGCGCCTGCTCCAGGTCCTGGTTCAGACTCTGCCTTGTCATAACCCAGCCTTCACCCAGGTGTTGATGTATTTTTTTGAGTTTTATGGGAATTTAAGAGGGTTTTTTCTCTCCTTCTTGTGTCAGGGCTGTTTCCGAAATGGGGAAATACATGAGAAACTTTGTGATTTTACCTCGCTAGGACATGCTGGTACTCATCCATCCCAGTCTAGCATCATCTTTTGCTGCAGTGCAAACAGCTTTGGAAGGTCTGTCATAGCACCCTGCTCTGTCCTGAAAACTCTCTGATGGGTGTCATTTCACACCGGAGGCTGGAAGATCTTCAGTAGAGCTCTGGTGTCATTCAGTCACAAACAATGAGGGAAAACTCCTGATCTTCAGAATAATCTGAATTTTTTGAAGCACAATTTCTGCTCTCTGGGAGCATTTTCTCTGCACTACAAGCTAAAACACTGATGCTCTAAAGGCATGGCTGGCTGTGGTTTGAGTCTCTACCCTCATTAAATGTCATGTGTTGAAAGCAAAGGAGTAAGCTCCCACCTCCTCCAAAAATCAAAACATCTTCCTGGAGACACTTGTTCAGCTTTATAGTGAAGCTCTGCATACAAATACCACTCAAAAGCTTTGAATGCCAAATAATAAGAAGAATTTCCAAGATGTTGGCAGCCACAAAAAATAGCACTGGGATACTTCTGTTTCACTTTTCCATGCATATCTTTAAAAAAAAAATCTATCACTCTTTTTTTTTTTTATACCAGAGAAAATGTGTGTTTCCATCAGGACTAAAAAGGGGAAGATTTCCAGAGGAGGTGAGCAGTTCCAGCTTGCCTTGTCTGTCTTCATGTGTTTTATCATCTGCTGGTAGCCTGCAGCTCCACAGCGGGAGGGAGAACACGATTTCCCCAAAGGATTTACATGACTTGTGCAAATACAACTGTACAAGCAGCTGCATCAGAGGTGGAAGGATGGGGACAGAAAGAAATTTGAGGGCACCAATTTCACCTTTCTTTTCCCATTCAGCCTTTGAAATTGTCACTTTGGGAGAAGAAAAGCAAATTTCTGCCAGTCAGGAGGGGCAGGCTGCAGACCCACCGAGCGCTGGGGCATTGCGCTGGCGGCAAAGCGCGAGGCTGGGAGACAGAGCTGGGCTTTGAGTGATGGGGGACAAACTGTCCAGGCTCGGGAACACTTTCCAGCAGAAAAGAGCTAAATGC
The DNA here is from genome assembly GCF_000703405.1 of Apaloderma vittatum. Lineage (NCBI taxonomy): Eukaryota > Metazoa > Chordata > Aves > Trogoniformes > Trogonidae > Apaloderma > Apaloderma vittatum. The sequence goes on from NW_009733642.1 coordinate 13,335, forward strand.
TAGTTTTATCACGACTGCTGCCTATGCTCCCCGCTTTCCGGTTCAGGGAAGCTCGGTGTGTTTGTGATGTTAAAAGTCTCTTTAGACTTGTGTGCCATGCTCATTTTGGGACGGACCAGTAAATGCCTGCGAAGGGAACATATGCAATGTCCTGCCTACACTTGGTGAAGTTGAGTAAGCGTAAAATCCATACATATAAAAGACAGTTCAAGCCCATGTCTTAACACTGGAGTTCTATAATGCAAAAGACCCCTTGGGGATCCAGCAAATGGGAAATGGGGAGCACAGCTCTTCTCATTCCCACTGTTGCCAGCTCCTGTAACACTGCCTTGGGCAGATTAACATCGTTGCCCTTGGGGGTCCAGAGTGTCCAGATTTGTAGAACCCCTTTGCCTGGGCTGGCTTATAACTCTGCAATGCAGTATTGCTATTGCCACACTATTGGTGTGAACATCAGGCAGTGGAGATGAGTGCACACACAGCAACTTGTTGCAGCTCCTGACATTGTTTTTTGGTTGTGTTTTGGTTTGGTTTTGTGCTGGTTTGGGGTTTTTTTGGTGCTTTTGGTTTTTTTTGCTGAGGCTGCAGGCAGCAAGGTGGGTGAATGCCAAAGCAAACATCTGCACCTCCATGCATGCAGGATGGGAGATGAAGTCAGGGGAGAGAAATGCAAGAGCGAACCTGTCCTCCTCCTGCTGCTGCTGCCTGCTCCTTCCCACACCCTCCCTTTTGCACCAGAGCGTGCACGATCAGTGGCAACCTCCTGGTGAACCAGGTCTGGCTTAAATCCACAAAAAGCAACTGGTTTCCCCTCAGCAAAGGGTTTTCCCTGCTGGAATTCATTGCACAGCTTGAGATAAATCAGGATGGGCCCAGCAATCCAAGCAACACCGGACAAGTTTAAGTGTTTCAGGTATTTGTGAACCTCTAGCAGGAGACTTTGCCTGCCCTGAGGACTGAAGCTAGGAGTTCAGCTCCTCTCCTAAACCACCCCTTTCCAAGCAGGGCTGTGCAGGTAAGACCGGTACAAAGCAAAAACAGATGCAAAAGTGTGAGCAGGACAGAAGGGTTAAGAAGTGGGAATGCAGTTTTTTCAGAACAAAATACTTTTAACAAAGAAAAAAGCCATAAAGCCGACCCTGGGAGCCCCTCCTGTACCATGCCAAGGTTTTTTTCTGCTCCCTTCCTACAAAACCCTCCCTTTGGCTCCTACACTGTATTTGCCAGCTAATTAGTGTCACCTTCTCTCATTGCCTGGCAGCTCCAGGGTCCTCCCAGTGAGACTGGTTCTAGCTGGAAATGTCCTCTCTGGTGCTGGATCAGGCTTTTGCAGTATGAGATGCTTTTTGGTTAACCTGTAGCACAGGATAATCCACCAACTCTTCCCTGGAAGGATGCTTCACTGGCAGGGGTTCAGTTCCAGCCTAGAGTAATGTTTCCTACTAGAAGTGGGACTAGTTGTGTTAAAAAAATACCCCCCTTCTCTCTCCTAGTCATCTTCTCTGTCCTGTTCTTGCACTGTCTGTGCACTTGGACATTAGCAAATGTGTATCCTCTGACGGAGGAATTTTCTTCCTGGTGTTTATTTACACAACCAGTCGGACCCGCTGCAATGCTAAACCCAGCATAGGCTGATACTAAAAACTGATCCTGCTGTTGGGGCAGTGAGCCCAAGGCAGTTGCTCTCCGTGTCAGGCAGCAGCTCCCTGCTGCACATCCCTCTCCCTGTCAGCCCTGGGGATGTCAGGCTCACTGGTGAAGGCAAGTTACCGACCACCCAGACACCTCAGCCAGGCTTATCCTTGCTGCCTTCCTGCCATCCTGCCCTCACACCGATGCCAGTAAGCCCCCCGTGGGCTGCGGGGTTTGCAGGCACGGCTGCCCAGAGCCCTGCACGGGCTCTGCTCTCAGATTTTCTCTGCGGAGCTCGGGATTTCATCTGTCCTTCCTCTCCCTTGGGCTGCCAGCGCTGCTGCTCTTTGTTCTCACATCAGCTCATCTGCTTCTCTCCGTGGCTTGCAGGTTTGGGCGGCTGGAAGTCCTGTCCCCACGTCCTGCCAGAGCCCTCCCCGTGCTGATGAGCGGGGCTGTCTCCCGGGTGCACCCACAGCCCCGCTCCTGCTCGAGGACCTCAGCTCACCCCGAAGTGGTTTTCCAGTTTTCGGTCCCTGAGCGGGGCCAGCCATGGTCCTGAGCACCTGGTGGTGGGCAGACCCCTGGCTCCCTGGGGGCTCTGCCAGCTACAGAGCCCTCTCCTTCCCATTAGCGAAAGAGTTACCCTGCCAGAGAGGCAGCTTGTTATTTTTTTTGGCATTGCTTTTTAGGCTTCCTGGATTGAACTATAGATTGGCTTTGTTCTTATGTTGTTTTTTCCACCTTCCACCTTCTTGGATAGCTAAAAAAACCCACGTTTCCTCCTCATTAGCAGCCAGCAGCTCTGCCTGCATTGTTCTTAGAAGTCTCCCTGTGTATCTCTGCTGGTTTCATAAACTTCTGTGTCGGAGTTGAGCACTGGTTGTTCTCCCCCTAAGTGTAAGGCAACAAGAAGCCACAGCTCTGCCAGAAGGTTTTATTAAAGAATAAAAACAGCCAGCAAGCAATCTACAGAAGCTGATAAAATGGCACCCCATGTCCCCAAGCTAGCAAGCACATGGAGTTACTCTTAAACTGATGTTTTATTTGGAAAAGAAATCAACCTTGACCTATGGCAGTCCATGAAATTAATCAGGCACGATACACCCCATGCAGATTTGGAGTCCCTACAATGCAGGAGCTGAAGGAAAGTCATCACAGTGAGAACTTAAACTCCCCATGATGCATCAGTGTGACACGTCCCACTCCACAAAACAGAGAAGGCGACAGGGACAGAATAATTAAAATTACCACGTGTGGCATGGCTGAGGGCGGATACTCGGCATCTTTGATTTCCTTTGTGTCCATGGGCTGGCACTACCCAGAGACGTTCTGCAAGCAGAGCAGGGTTTGAGCCCACTGGGTCCTGCCACGATGCTGAAGTGTGAGTATGAATTTTGTGGGGCAGCATATGATGGACAACAAGCAGGTTAGGACCTTCCTCTGTGTCCTCATACCCAGGCAAACCCCAGCTCAGCTTCCAGAGCCTCGGAGCCAGCCCTGCGCCGCTGCCTGTGGGCAACACAGTGCTCAGCAGGGGTGGGCAGCCAACAGCAACGTGGCCAGTTTGTCCACTTTGCCTGCAATCCTCTTAAAACAGCTGAGCAGCAGTCGTTGGGGAGCTTGTTAATCATCTTCAGTCTCAGATATTTGCATCCTACATTTCAATTTTGCTAACTTCAGCCTCCAGCCATTGGATTCATCAGGCTTTTGTCTGCTGGATGAAAGCATCTCCCAGTATCATCTATCTTTTCCCTCTGTTGGTAATTACAGACTGCAACAAACCGCTGTTAAATCTTGCCTTCGACAAACCACAGACTCTTTCTGTGAAGTCTGTTCTTCCCAGGGATGTTTTCTTTTTCCCGGCTCTCAGCCTCTTCTGGCAGCTCACCTCTGACTTGGTGAGCAGCCCTTGCCGTGGGCCTCTCCCACACTGAGTCCCATGGTGGGATGGAGGCTCCAGTGCTGGACTGGGTCTGCTGGAGACACTGAGCATGGGATAACTGGGCTGCCAGTCTCAGCAGCCATCACTGCCCGTAGGAGGGACGTGGCTCACCTCTGGATGCTCATTTTTCTTCCATGTAACCCTCTGCTGTGCCCCAGTCATCACTTTGCTGAACTGGAGCAGGGAACAGAGCCAGCTAGAGAAAACAACCATCCAGATTTTAAAGATTTGGCCAGTTTCTCACTCCGTTGTTCTGTATGGCTTCACCTGTATAAATAAAATGGAGATAAAATAAAATTAAAATGGCATGAAGGGGAGCCAAATGCAGCAGTCCCTGCTCAGGCAGCCTTCTCAGCAGTGCTCTAGGAGCATCCCCTCACCCTTGTGAGGGAAGGTAGGTAGAAATGGGGATTTGTCATGTGTCACCTCTTCCAGAGTGAGATTTAGGGGACATGAGTGATGTTAGCAGGAGGCAGGTTCAAAGCAGACCGGAGGAGGCAGCTCTTCCTTCACCGCAGAGCTGGGCTGTGGGACTCCTTGCTGCAGGCATCTGCTGCAAGTTTACACTGGTAAAGTGGGCAAGTGCACGGGAGGAAACCCACTGAGGGGTAAAAACTACATAAAAACCACGTTTGTTCTGTTATAATTTTGCCTTGACATTCACTTTTGTCCTGTCTGAGGCAAGAGGTAGGGCTAGAAGGATGTCCAGGCTGAATGTTAGCAGCCACTCTTTGATTCTTAAAATGCCGGAGAAGCCACTTGCCTTTTCCTTTTCCACCTCCCCTTTTCAGCCTGGATTTAACTTGTTTCCTAATTTCTCTGAGGCAGGTCTCAGCATGTGTCAGGCAACATCCAGGCTGCAGGGATCCAGGGTGGGTACGTCTGGTAAGCAGATCAGACTAAATGGCCCTTTGAGAGGTGTCACGATGAGCTGTGATTTTTTTGATACCTTCCTTGGCAATATTTCTTCCATCCTGAAGTGCAGCAAACTCTCCTTTAAGTATTTTAACCAAACCTGCTGGCAAATCTGATGCCTTTCCCTGATGGGTAACAGAGCCCATGCAGACACCAGCCGCCTCTCCAAGGGCTGCCATTAGTGATGGTGCCACTAGTTGTGTAAACGTTGTGCACGGAATTTAATTGTTTTAATACAGGCAGTTTATAGGGCTTGCTTGGGTGGAAAGAGATGAAAGTTGTTGACATGAGGAACGACTTGGGATATCGGTCCAGGCATATCTGTGGACAAAAACAAGGGATGGCAACAACTGTCAGTGTTTAATCTCGTGGCTGTTTCCCTGCCTGTCACAAAATGACTCTTTACAATACATTTCCTAACATGCTGCCAGATCTTGTTTTAACATTATCTGCCACCCCAGTTTTCATTTTGTATTTTCTCTGAGTGGATTTCTGAGCCTTGTTATGTTGCGGATGGGGAAACTGAGGCACGGGGACATGATCTGCTGCATTAGTGGCAAAGATGGGAGCAGATTCACACCCCCAGGAGGTGGAACCTGCTGTGTTTCCCACCTGCTGAAGTACTCGCCGTGGCTCTTGGCAGGACCAGTATGCCCAGATGTGAGTCACTGCCTCTGAACTGGAACACCACTGGGGATGAGAAGGGGTGAGCAGTCTCGTGGGGGAGGCCAGCCATGGGAAGGCTGTGGGAAAGGGAGGCTGCCAGGGAGCATCGGGGCTCGTACGTGTCCTCTCCGCTCGCTGGAAAAGGAGGGACAGTAATGAAAATAATTGAGCAGGAAGTTTAAGTTAATGAGCAGTTAATTCCTTCAGCATAATTAACATCTTTATAGCCTCATTTGCATTATTTTGCATATCTGCAGATAATAATCCGCCGTCAGGGAAAGGAAAGGCATGGCAGGGCTGCGTGGGCTGTTTGCCTGAGAGTGGAAGGTCCCACGGGGCGGTTTTGGGAGAGCCACAGGGAACGTGCCCTTTCCCTCTCCCCCAGCACCCTGTCCCACTTCCCTGCTTCCCTGCTCCCGCCCGTCAGCCCACACTGGCTCCAGCGTTCCTGCCGCTGCCTTTCAGTTAAGAAACTCTCCTGAATCCTGGTGGTTTTATTTAGGCTGCTCGCTTGCCCTCTTGTGCTAATTAGGAGATGGGCTCATGTCAGTGGTCAGGTGCCGGGCACAGGTCTAAGCATCAGACACACGCTGCTGATCTTTTCAAGAAGCTTTTCAGCGTGGAGGTTAGGTCTCATACCCCAAACCACCGCCTCTCTCCTCATTATGGACACCATCTGAAGATCACAGTCTGATCCGCAACTCAGCTCTGATACAAGAAGACAGAGCAGGTGAGATGCAGCTTTGCTGCCCACCACGCTGCTGCCTCAGGTTCACATTTCTTGCACAGAAAGGTGCCCCACGGCTTTCCCTCTCATGGGCTGAGTGTCCCACCACATCTCCATCTGAAAGCATGACAGCCCTACGTGCTCTCTCTTGCATTGACAGTGATAGTCACAGTGTGACAGGCTGGGTCTTCTGCAGAAGGTTGAAATTGGATCCACACTACTACAAGAAGGATATGGATGTGCTGGGCCACAAGGATGCTCAGAGGCTGGAGCAGCTCTCCTGTGCAGACAGACTGAGAGAGCTGGGGCTGTTCACTCTGCAGAAAAGAAGGCTCCGAGGAGACCTTCTGGTGGCTGCCAGGATCTCAAGGGGGCTACAAGAAAGCTGGGGAGGGGCTGGTGAGGATGTCGGGCAGGGACAGGACTGGAGGGAATGGATTGAAGCTGGAGATGGGTCGGTTCAGATGGGACGTGAGGAAGAAGTTCTTCCCCATGAGGGTGGGCAGACCCTGGCACAGGGTTCCCAGAGAGGGGGTGGCAGCCCCATCCCTGGGATTTTTTCAGGCCAGGCTGGACGGGGCTCTGGGCAGCCTGATCTAGTGGGAGAGGTCGCTGCCCATGGTGGAGGGGTTGGAACTGGATGATTTTTAAGGTCCCTTCCAACCCTGACAGTTCTATGATTCTATGATTCACACTGTGACCATGTTCTTGTGTAAGATCCCAGCACATCTGGCTCCCTGTTCTGTAATGAGCTCCAGGAGAGGGACAGATAAATTAGGAGACATGCTGTAGCTCAGCAGTTCCTGAACCCGAAGCTCCAGCTGAGCTCTGTCAGCCCTAGCATTGCCTGAGGACCTTCAGGTGTCCTCATCTAGCTGCTGGCTGAAGCAGCATAAAGCTGACACGGCTCCATCACCCAATGGGACTGCCAGCTCACGCCATGGGCAAACCAGCGCTGTCTGTTCCCTGCTGTGCTGGGCAGTCTGGTGAATATAGAGATTCCTTGTGATCTTAAAACCAAGGTGTCTGTCTCTGCATCGCCTTGTGCTCACATTTTGCTCATGTTGTACCCATCTTAGCACAGGGCTGGGCTACCAACCTTAGTTAGATCTTCTTTGCCATTCCCAGCCCATCACCTGCTTCGTTTACTCAGACTGTAGGTTCTTGGAGGCAGGGATCATTACTTACGTGTGCACTGTACTTAGCACAAGGGGTTTCAGGCTTGGCTGGGTTCTCTAATAGCAATGAATATTCCATTAAAAAAAAAATCAACAAACAAACTGCTTGATTAAAAGAAAGCTGTTTAGATTACAAAGTACCACCAATTTAATAGTCATCCCTCCAACTTTCGATCTGCCTCTAAAACTTCTCCAAATGAATAAAATTTAAAGATGTGTCATGTTTTCACCTCGATTAACTCCTGCTAGAAGTTGAAAAGACAAGGGTGCATGCCTCTTGTGGCAGGAGGTCCTCTGCTGTGCTTTAAAGCATCCTGGAAGGATGGAGAGGTTAAAATTTCTCCCAAGGCTACAGGAAACATTTGTAATAGCGAATGTCAGGCAGACCGATGCAAAGGTTCCTCACGGGTTTCCTTCCAACAAATAAAGTGCCTATTTCTCATCTCTGCAGAAATAAGTGAAATTTAGAGATATTTCTGGTATTTCAAGCCCTGTACGTTCTTCAGGAATCAATGACAGGGAGGGGGGGCTGGCGTGTGTTCCTCTTACACCACCTCCGCAGCCATTTTGGTTTGACCTTTTCTTTGTTGCCTTTTATGCTTCTTTTATCAGACATCTGCAGCGAGATTGCTCTTTTCCTGGATTTAGCAGCACTCCAGGCCTCCCACTCTCAATTTTATGGAGTGTTCAGTGATCAGCAGGGCAGGTTTTGTATAACTTTGCAAACAACACGGAGCAAAAGCAAACCCAGCACTGATATTTTTTATTTAGCCACACTGCCAAACCATATCCATATACCCCAGCTTCTTGAGTGTGGCTAAATGTTAGAGGGGTTTACTCACTGCTTGTTACTTACATGTAGCTGATTTAAACTCCCTGCTCACAGCGGAGGCTCTGTGTCCAGATCTGAGCCTGTGTCAGGATTTGATGGGGGCACAGGTCCTCCAATTTTTGTTACCAAAAACCCTCCTGTGGTATCTGCAGGTTCCTTTGAAGCTCTTGATCCAAGCCAGATCCCAGCCCACAGAGCAGCTCAAGATTGGATGCTTTGCTGATGTGAATCAGCTGAGCTCTGTCAAACCCAGTGGAGCAATGACAGTTTCCACTCCTCCAGTTGGGATACTTGCCTATTCCTCCTTCCCACGAGACTTCAGGCACCTCATCTCCACGGTAGCCAGATGCAACTCTCCCTGGTAGAGGTGGTTACAGCACAGAGAGGTTAACTGGTAGCCTCAAAAGTTACTCCATATTTGCAGCTGCAGGTAGATCCCAAGGATTTACTCCAGGACCCCATCAAGACTCCACATGAGCTGGTTTCCTCCCAACATTGGGGACCTCTGGAAATGACACGAGGTCCTTCGTGTGTTGCCAAGCGCCTTGTGCAATCCTCCAAGCTGCTGCTGAATGGGCGACACCCATGACTGACCCCCAGCACATGTTCACAGCCCCCTTCCCAACTAGAGGGACATCTAAGGCACCTGCAGCTCTGTGACCTCTTTGCCACAGTGACTGTGTCCTGGAGGGAGAGATGGTGCAGGTCTGAGGAGGACTGCAGCATCTCTCCACAGTGGGACTTCTGGGGGAGTTTGCTCTCAAAGGACTCACTACAGCCTCGCACATCGCTGCCTGCCCATGGCTTCTGCTGCCTTGGAGGCCACCGTGAACCAACTCCTGAGCAGCAGCGCAGAGCACAGCGAAGCAGGGAGGTGTGGATATGGGCCCAGGAGCCGTGTTCAAGGGCATTCCCAAGGTGCATATCACAGCTGAAGCCCAAAGTCTAACATCGCAGCTTCTTACACCAGCCCATGGACTCTTCTGGAGTTCCTGGATGACCTCAACACGTACCTGTGGAAACTCCCTGTCCTAAAGTTCCTAGGAATTCTGTCTAAGCCTATATTTACTTTTCAGTATGAATCCTAGAAGATTAAATAAATTTTATAGAGTGTCCTGATAGCAAAACAGACTGGGATCTCCCTTTTTTTTTGACTCAACATATCCTGTCTTTAGTCATTAAACACAACCAACAGCATGAACATTTCATGAGCAGATAGTTAAATTTTAATTTCCCCATTGAATTCATTAAGGTGTGATCATGCATCTGAATTGAATTTAGCACCCTGGCAAGGAACCAAATTAAACATGACATAGTGACAAGGTTTCCTTTTTCATTGTATTCCCTCCCCCACCCTTGCCCTATTAAAATAAGTGTTTTTTCTTCCCCCTCTCCGAACATTTCTCAGTCAAAGTCTTTGCTAAAATGAAGGAAGAGACTCCTGTGCTAACCACCAGCCAGAGACATATACAATGCACTAAAAAGAGGTCTGACAGAATTTATTGTTTATGTTGGCAGATGGAGTAATTGCCACAGAGGCAGAAAAAACCCAGGTGTTTTGCAGAGAATGATGGTGGTCTCTGTTATAATGCTTAATTTATTGTATCAAACAAATCGCACGCGGGCAGAGCTCGCAGCAAGCGTGCTTTCTGTACTTCAAGCCTCCCTCCACTCCTTCCATCTTCCCCTTCATGATTCCTGGTATCCTGATCTTCTGAGCGCAGGAGGCTGCTGGGGCGAGGTGCGTCCTCTCCCTCGGATGCTGCGTTAGGGGCTGCCCTGCACCACGGTCTGCCCAGCACCCCGGTGCTGAGCTCTGCTCTGACTTACTCTTCTTCCACCCACCCTGAACTTTATCTTCTCTGCTATTTGCTTTCACTCTTTGAGAACAAGAATGGGCAAAAATTACTAGTCTGCAGGGGACACACATGACATTTCTCAGAAGAAGCACTAAGACACAGGCTGAGAAGGAACCAGGAGAACCTGTATGCAGTTCTCTCAACCCACCACCCCATCCCAGGACTCTTCTCCTCTCTCATCTCTTTCTTGGAGAACTTGTCCCTTTCCTAATATTGTGCACTGTTTGGAGGAATTAAGATCTGCCCCAATTCTCCCACATCCCTCAGCCCCAGGTCTTCAGGTCCTCTCTGCTCAAGGGACCGGTCTCTGGCCAAGGGGTTCTAGAGCTTGGCAATGTGGCAGGAGGAGAAGTAATCTGGTCCTTCCACTTAAATCTGGGAGATTCCCAGTTCCCTATAGGTGCCTGCAAAGAGATCATTCATTCAGGGGGAGAAGGACAGGTGTGGTGTCCTCCATGGGAGGACCTGGCAGGGTATTCCAGACAAGACTTTCATTCTGTGCCCAGACGCTGTGTGGTTGTGTTCCCAACACAGGCAAGAGTTGGGGAAACCACTCGATACCACGCTGCCATCTGCATTTCTGAGTGTGGTGTGTGGTCTATGCAAGAAGCTGGTAACAAGCCAAAATGTGCTTTTGCGACGTCTGTGTACCTGATGTCTCATATAATATTTAGTGTGAGCAACTTAGCAACCCATGATAAAACAACCATCCAGCTGGGTGGGTGGCAGTCACACCAGCAAGCCAGCTAGAAACAAAGTGGGAATTGCTTTAAGAACACTTGCAGCTCAGTCCAAGGAGAGTCATGGCAAGCATTCGAGTTGCTGAGGAGATGGGGTGTGAGTACAGGCATGTTTTAAGAACCCGGGAGAACTGGCCCCATGTAGGGCAAACAAGGTTTTTTGCATTCACGTATGAAACGAACCTCCATGGAACTGCAGCTGGGGCTTGCTGGAGGAGGGAAGTGTTTGGAGATGAGGATAACCCCTGGAAGATGGATTGTGGCTGTGAATGCTTATCGCCAGCTCCGCGATCGGAGCCATGCCAGGGGAGGTACGCGCTTGTTAAAGCTCAGCTCGGTTTGTGTTTTGTATTTGTTTTACTTCTCACCTTTTGCCTCCAATCTTGTACCTACAAATCTGACCTTAAATCTTAGAAGAGTGCTCGCTCCTCGGTGTAACTGTGAAACGTGGCTGGTATTTAGGGCAGAGTGAAATACGGTGAAAGGGATGAACCGAGCGCATCCTGTCTGCCAGGAAACAGCAGATCTGAGCTCTGTCTGGGCAGCCTGGCCTCCAGGGAGCCGTGTCACCCTGCCAAATGCACAGTGGGGGATTTTCTTGCCACACATCAGCTTTTGGGCAGAAATTCCCCCTAATCCCTGCTTACAGGCTCCCCCTTCCAAGAGGGATGCTCCTTGAGATGCTCCACGTCCCAGAACGGAGCCCTTCATCTCACGGTCTGCTGGAAAACAGGCAGACTAATTTCCAGGGGCTAAAGCAGTCGGGAATGATATTTCACAAAACCCATAGGTGCTCTGAATGCTGACACAATGTTCTCTGAAAATGACCACAATTTGTCTCGGCGGCTAATCAGCCCTCCTGTTACCGAGAGTGTGCCGCCTCTCTCATTTACATGCATCTGGCTCTAAATTTCAGCTATTAGGTCTTGGTTCTGTCGTTCCCTGCAAGATTAAAGAGCCCTTTAGTACTCAGAATTTTTCCCCGCGACGGTTCTCACACAGTATAATCAAGTCACCTCTTGATCTTCCTCGGATGAGCTAAAAAGACAGAGCACGCGGTCTCTGGGAGGCAGCTCTGCCATTTCTGACTGTATTTGGAAGGACTTCGACCGCCCGTGCTCACCCCCTTCTAATTTTTAATAACCTTTCTGAAATGTCAGAACCAAACCCAAGGACTTTCTTCCAGACACGAGCACAGGGAAAGTCAGTTCCAAACTCCCACTCGTTAATTCCCCTTTTCCTCTTCCCCAGCGTCACGCAAGCCCATTTTTCAATGCCGCCGCCACGGGGGCTCCTGCCCATCAGAGAGATCCACTCCCACACCCTTGTTGGAAGCTGTGCTTCCACAAATAGCTTCTGTTTTGGAGGCCTGGCCTTCATTTGGCCTCAGATTTGTTGTTATTCAAACTATACATTGTTTGAACGGATCTGATTTATTAAGGAAATCAGGTTACTCTGGCTGCATTATCTTCCCCGTTGTTAATTGCTTTGCCGATCTTTGTGACATCTGCAATTATCAGCAGTGACTTTCTTCCAGATCATTGCTAAAAATATTGAATAACTTGGCCTGGAAGTGATCTTGGCAGAATCCACACGTAACATTCCCATTCAGCAATGCCTCCCCGCTGGTAACCGCTTTTTGAGAGCTGTCAGCTAACGCGACCTCAGTCCATTTAACATGCGCTCCGTTAATCTGGCACCGAGCTCATTATAAATATATCAGAATGTTGTGCAACAGGATGCCTAAAGATTAGCAGAAATCAATTCTTTTTTTCACAAGAGGGAAAACTGGGCAAAACAAAGGAAAAAGAAAAAAACAGCAAAACTTATTCACCAGTGTTAATCACATCCTCATCGTCTGTTCTCCTTTGAGTCCTTGACCAGTCTCTTACTTAGTTTGCAGGGACTAGCATAAAGTTAACTGAGCAGTAAACATCCGAGTTATATATACACTCGCTTCAAACACTAGCACACCGTTGGCATTAATTCAATTTCCTATGCATCTCCCAGTAATCCAAGATAATGAAAAATTAGCACAACTGGGCCAGAGCTCACCTTAGCCAATTATTTTAGGACTCCTGGGTGAAAACTATCACGGTCTGCTGCTTTAAAACTTTCCACACTTAAAATAGTTACTGCTAGTAGCTGGAAATTACTAAAATTACTAGATGCAAAGAAAAAAAAAAGGGAAAAAAAGTAGAACTTGAAATGGTTACTAGTGGTCTGGAAAGTTGTGCTGCAGCTCCATATGACAGGGAGAGAACAAAAGGCTCTTTCAGCCAATTTGCAGACTTGGTCTCTTTGTTTCTCTGCAGTGGAGAGGCTGGAGAAGATTTACAGCAGGATACCCTGAAGATTAAAGGCAAGGATGCCCACCCTGGGAGGCAGGAGACGTGATGCAATTGTCCTAAAAGGAAGAGTTGTGGTCACAGTAAAACCAAAGATGACTGAGTATGACCTGCCAAAAAAATGCAGAAAACGTTTGATGAGGCATGACTTGCAAAATATCATAATGTTATTTTATAGCTTGAAGCTGATTGTATTCCAAAGGGAAAAAAGTGAACACGTGTGGAGAAAATACCACTCGGAGGATCATCCCTTTGAAAGGTGGTGTGAGATGAATAGACAGATGCTTATGTGGAGAGAATACCACTCGGAGGATCGTCCCTTTCAAAGGTGGTGTGAGATGAATAGACAGATGCTTTTCTGCCAGACACAATTCCTAAATCTGGCAGCGAGATGTACGCTTCGCTCCCCAAAGACAGGGTGTGGCAAGATCACACCCATGCTCTTGTGAATGCTTAATCACAAAGTGAGAGACTGGGATCGTCCACCTCGTCAGATGCCCATGGCTGTTCTCCTGGGGCGAGGGTGGTGGGCTCACACCTCCCAGCACTGGGCTCGTCTTCTACCCCCTGCAGCACCACCTCCAGCACCTGGGCAAGCTGCTCAAAGAAGGTCTTCACACCCTTCGGTTCCTCAACACCCCCTTCACCTTCCCACCCTAGTTTTTCTCTTTCCGAAACCATTTCCTGAGATTCTTTCTCATGAATTTCAGGGTGAAAGCAGCGAAGCTTTCCTGCAAATCAACAATTTGCTCAAAAACCACCTTCTGCCGAGAGCAGTCCCAGCTAAACCTGCAGCCTTTTGCATGGTCTGAGGTTCATCCACCCCACGCCACAACCGACGTTGGTCCATCAAGGGCAATGAAGACACTTGAGGTCGTGCCTGTAGAGGAGCTTCCCCTCGTTGAGGCTACAGCCTCACCGCTGTCTTGGAGCTCGCACCACTGGGGGTGGATGTGTCACCCCAATTAATTGGGCTCAGGGTGAGCAACCCCGTGCCTGACATCACACCAAGCCCGGATCCCTGGAGCTGTGGCCATCACACTTTTTAATAGGTGACCAAAACCACAACGGGCTGCTGTGAGGGAGAGGGCATTCACACAAAAGCTGACATTAACAGCAACAGAAGAAAAGGCTTGAATCATTCTCCTGTGAAACGTTAAGCTTGCGTACTGTTCCCCTGTCACTGGCTTCTCTTTCTCCTGATTGTTACTGCGTCTTTTTTTCATTTCCTTCCACTTTATTTTCCCCTGCTCCTCTGGATGGCCTGGTCTGCTTGTTTGCGGTAGATTTATGACTGTTTGTATTTTGCGTGATTAATAAATTCTGCTGTGATTTATGATTCGTGAGGCTTTAGTGATTCTACTTCATTTTCCAGCGCACGCTCTCTCTCTGGGATCAGCGTTTTTGCGCTGTTGGGAGCGATCAGGTGTCTAACTGTCGCTCCATGAGAGTTCATCAGCCTTAATTCTTCACTTAGGCGTATTTTGCTTTTGCATGATTTATTACTTAAAAAACCCCGAAGTGATGTCAGCAATGTGTTTCGTGTCTGCACGAAGGTGGTTTTCTGCTGGGTTTGCTGGAGTTTATGGAGAACCAAGAACTGTGTTTTCTACCTGGGGCCAGATCCTCGGCCGAGGAAGGTTTGTTTGATGCTCGGTGAGGGCTCGAGTGCCTTGGCAACAGCAAGGTCCCTCCTGCCCCTCACGCAGGCAGGAGTAAGGGCTCTCCAAGGTGACTGGCACTGGTGTGCAATCATGCTCAAACTGGCCTGATCTGCCAGGATTTTCAAGAACAACTTTGCAACAAAGGTGCCTTCTATCCAACACCTTACACAGTTATTTACAACCTGGCGTAAAGGCGCAGTGCCGCATCCCTGCAAATCCGACCGGTGACATTTTCTCATCTGCTTTGCCTAGATAGAAATGATGGCACAGAAACCCAGGTAATGGCAATTCAGGCACAATTGAATTACATGTGTATTTTAATGGACTTTTTGGTTTTTTGCTTGGAGAGCCAGACCTGACAGAGGATATTTGTAGCTTCGTGGCTCTCGCTTGCAGCAGTTAATCAACAAGCCACTCGCTTGCCACAGAGAGTCGTGTTTCAAAGTCCTCCAAATTGCTTATGAACATGCGTTAGGAAAGCATCTCCCCTCGCTTCCCCCCCCTGCCTGCGACAACCCACATAGCTTTGATTAAAAAGCAAACAGAAAGCAGGATGAAAACCCACTTCCCGGGCTGCCTAATTAATGCCAATCGCAGCACCATTACCGTGTCAGCTTTTCTGTCTCGATCGCTGAGACGTTGCCCTCCCCAGGAGCAGACAGAGCAGACCAGGTCCCAGGGGCAGAGCAGGGAACAACCCTCCCTTCCCAGAGACCAGCAAGAAAACAGACTTTTTGATATGTCTTAAACCATGGAGGAAGCTATATCGTGTCGCTGGATCTCAGGTTTTCCACACAACAACCTTTAGAAATGTCTGTGTTTCTCAGGATATAGAAGTGCTTTTTCTCAGCCCTAAGTGAGCGTTAGCTCAACAGCTATTGCTGACGAAAAGAAAACAAACAAAAAACCCCTCAAAACAGGGGTACAAATCCAAGTTTCCCAGTCTGTTCCAAACATCTACCCTTGGTTTAGTAGGGGGGCTTGAAAAGTGGATATTCTTCTTGGATAATAAGCATTGCCAACATACAATGGGAGAACCAGGGAGCCACATGAACATCAGATCTGACTCCCTGCAAAAACCCCAAAAAGTCAAAGAATCTCAATGAAGCCACAAGTTTTTAAGACTGGAAATCATAGGTGCACTTTCTCTGCTGCTGCAAGCGTTCATCTGACGAAAGGATTCCCTTTTCTTCTGTCAGGGGACCAGATAGAGTATTGATCATTCCTGTGCTGCAATTCGTGAGACCTTCTGGAAGATACTGCACCCACTGGGGTGGCAGGAAATGGACGAGAAGGCACAAACTGGTCAGACTGGTCTGTGATAGCATCGATCTCAGTGGTGCAACCAGCTATTGTCCTGATTGCTTTTTCCATTGTAGTCCTGGCGGAGGGACTAAGTGTCTCACATGGTGGATGATACCTGAACATATCCACCTCCAGTGTGAATTGGCAGTGATCCGAGGGCTTTAGTGAAGTGCTGGTAATTATAGTTCTTGGAAAGCCGTCTGGAAAAGGAAAAGGAAAAGGAAAAGGAAAAGGAAAAGGAAAAGGAAAAGGAAAAGGAAAAGGAAAAGGAAAAGAAATGTTCTTAATGGCACTAATGTAGGTTTACACTATATGACAAATGTTCTCAGCTGCTGCTGCTTTGGGAAATTACCTTAATACCTTAAAGAAAGGTTGAAAGTCAGTAATTTGCAGAATAAAGTTGTGGACCAAAGTACAATTTCTGCCCTTTACGAAGTGATTTAAGCCCTGGAAGTGCAGGTTCCTCATCAGCCTTCCGCTTACCTCCCAACGATTTCCCACCTATGTGACACAAACCTGCCAAACACACCGCATCCTGTTGTTTCCCTTATTTTCGTGTAAATTCCATCCCCTTGAGAGCAGCACAGCTATTGTTTTGTGCAGCTCACCAATGCTGCTCGACCTTGATTCCTTCCCTGAAAACAAAGCTCAATTCAGATGAGCACACGGATCTGGCACGGATATTTAATTTCCCTGAGCTGTAAGAATGCTTTGAGCGGCCTCAGCTGAGATCCAGGGCTAGACCGTACAAGAGTTGGCACTAAAGCTATGAGAAGAGACTGATGATCGTTATTCTTGCTTCTAGATTGTTTTTCACTCAAGAGCAGAGGCACAGGTGGAGTTAGTGAGTGTGAGGCTATTTAATCATTACGGCCCTCCTTGAAAACAGTTTGTACTGAGGGGATATCGAGGGTCTAGGGCTGCCCCAGGTACGTGGAATGAATGGGTGAAGGCTCTTCGGGGAGCGTGGAAGAGGGGTTTTACTTGTGCACTTCTGAGCAGAAGTGAGGCCAAGCTGTGTCCTGGTTAGCAAATTGTGCTGGTACTGCCTGCCCAGACATCTTTTGGAAGATCTGAGTTCTGCCCCGTGAATGGGGAAGGGAGATGAGGGTCGGCAGCTCCAGGATCACCAGGAGGTAGATACCGAAGGGTTTTTTTTTTGTTCTATAATGGATGTGGCTTCTGATGTTGAGCTGCTGAAGCTGGTGGGCACCTGGTATCCAGCCTGGGTAGTGTTAAGACGTGCTAGGCTACACCTTAACCACTTCTCTACAGCTCAGTAAATGCTCAGTTTTAGTCCAAATATCAGAAGGCTGGTAAAGTTAGGAGCAATTGATACCAATGGGTAGAAATACAGAGGAGAGGTGTGCCACAGCTGAGGTTGTCCTCAGCACTTGTAGGACATTCTTATGTCTTCCAAGTGCCCCCTCAGTCAAGATGTGTAAAAATGTTGACACTTACCCAGCTGACAAACTTTTCCCCATTCAGTGCTGTGGCCGTGGCAGCAGGGAAGGGCTGTGATTGAGCTGGGCAGGAGAATTGCAGCTAATCTGAGGGAGTGTTTGTAC
>NW_009733642.1:30744-31769 GCF_000703405.1 Apaloderma vittatum
GTAAGTGCTGTAAATCACACAGATATCATCCCCCTGCTTAGCAATCATCTCTGTAACGTGGCCAAGCAAGAAAGCGTAGCAGTCTCCATTACCCTGCTCTGAGAGCCTAGGGTTACTTGATATTCATGGGAAAACCTGCTTAAAACACCAACAAGCCAGTTAGTTGTCTGCTACAGCATTAGCTACAAAAAAAAGGGACTGGCGGGAGGCGGAAAATGTGGAGAGGGAGGGCTCAGCAGGGGATGTACGAAGCCTTGTTTTTTCATCTCTGTCTTTTTAAATCGAGCTTTTGCCTTCAGAGCATGTACAACACCCAGTCTAGGTTCCTTGCAGAAATATTTGGTTTGTGGGGTGGAAGTTTGCCTGAAACCAGGGAGGAAAACAATTTGTCTTTCCTATATGGCAAACCAGGTCCACACAAGCACCTCCACCAGAGTTTGGACAGCTGGTTTGGGAGTGGAAAAATCTGGGGTGAGCTCCTATTGCAGTGATTTGCTGTTTGCTCAACTGTGTGGGGAATGGGCTGTGGCTCTGCACAGCACCTGGCTCAGTAGGACCCTGATTTTGGTTATGACCTGCAGGTAGTGCTGCAGTAGAAATAATAATCACATCATTACAGCCTGAAAAAATGATGGTGCTTGGAAGACTGAGAGATTCAGGCAGTTCCTGCTGTGTATGTTTGCCCTCAAAGGCAGGGCAAAGTTAACAAGGGTTAAAAAGAAGAGGTGGGGAGCACGTGGGGGCATGTAACTAATCCAGTTATTTGCGCACACACAAAATAGCAATTAATTTGGTTCATGGCTTGATGAGCCCTTGGGGCTTGACCAAGCAAAGAGTAGACACCTGTACCACGGGGGCTTTATGGCTAAGTGTGGGAAGCCCCTCTCTTGTCAATCAAATCTGCTAGTTTATATATCTAAGCATCACCTTGGGGCAGTGTCAAGTGCAGTGTAATTACTGCTGTGGTCGGTGTTGCCGACTTTGGGTATTAAATGTTAATGCAACATATTAAGATACATTTCCCT
>NW_009733642.1:31800-32116 GCF_000703405.1 Apaloderma vittatum
TGGCCTGCCTACCTGGTATCTTGTTGACTTTGCTCTCTGAGGTTGTTTTAAAAACTATTTAGTGACCTGGAGCTCTGTCAGGTTTGAAGACAGTATCAGATGTGCTGGGGAACCTCAACTGAATGTCTGGAAACAAGCAACAGGGTGGTAACAGCTCTTGCCTCCTCTCAAATCTCAGCCGAAGAGCTGTGGGTGCTGTGCAGGAGGGGGAATCTAGGGAAAGGGACAGGCACGAGGACTGGGTACATCTGCAGGGACTGTGTACTCTTCCTCCATTCCTTGTTTCACTGAATTTCTGCTGCAGTGCCCTCTGGGG
>NW_009733642.1:32147-35203 GCF_000703405.1 Apaloderma vittatum
GAAAGCGAATGCTCCTACTAAGTAACTTCCCTGCTCCCTTTCTTTAGAATTCATAGCCCTTTGTGTACAGCTGGTTGAGAACCAGTCAAGAGCCATTGAATTCTTCCAGTTTGTGTTCAAGTGGGTAAAACACCAGCCAGGGAGGCTGAGACACCCGGAGACTATTGCATGAGCACACTGTGCCTCCACCTGCTTATGTTGTAAATCTCCAGGGGATGAGTTCGTGCACATCCAGAGATGCTCTGACCTCATGGAGGAGCTCTGAGTGCAGTTGTAATGGGCTATAAATTCAGGTTTTCCACCTGAAAGAAAATGTTTCAGAGCTACTGAGAGCACTGTGCCCTCACAACCACTTCCCAGAGCTGGTCCAACGGTCTCAGCTGGTGTGCCTTAGTCAGCTACCTCATTGCAGGTTGGACTAGATGATTTTTAAAGGTCCCTTCCAACCCAATGCATTCTGTGATCCCCTCATGGGTCTCCAGGGCTGCTCAGTCAGGTCTCTGCTGTAATCTGTGAGCCGAGGATGGGACATCCTGAGCAATCTCTAGTGGGAAGGTGCCCAAAAGCCTGGCTGGGATGATGCTGGCCACAGCAGCGTGGCCAAGGGCCATGAGCAGACTCTTGTTTCCAGGACACGGAAGGGTCTTGCTATTTCTCTTGATTTGCAGGTGAATGCATAACGGTGTTTCCTGATTTTTTCCTGGCACTAAATTTTATTTTTAACCTTTTCTAAAAGTGTATTGCACGCTTGGAGCCAAGAAGGCTTTTTTGCTGGAGGAATCCGGTGCTTGACGGTGCAACAGCAAACACCACGGGAGCAATTTTCCCTTCTAGTTTCTGAATATATTGAAAGCAAAAAGGCAAAGGGTGTGAATTTAAATGGAAGGAATGAAAACTAACTCACGAGTCACTACAGAATCTGCCTGGTTTTTGGTTTCTCATCCGTCCTGAGCTGTCTGACCAACAGGCGCCCAATTTTTAAAATTGCTTCGTCTTTCTCCATCAGACACAACCCAGCTAAATAAATACAGCAGTGGGATGAGAATAGCTCTTCTGCAGCTTAGCATTGCTCTAATGCAATTTTAGAGGCTGGCGTGTACGGTTTGAACGTACTTTTGGTAGGAGGAGGAGGAAAAAATCCATTATAAAGCACTCTGTATATATTCCTCAGACTGGAAAAGACCTTGATTGCATAGGCAGCAAGGCTCTGCTCCTGCAGAGAATGATATGCAGGGAAATTTGCACCTTCATTGGCAGCTCGGAATGTTATCTTACGGGTCGGATGATATATCGAGATAAACTGTCAATTTTCTTCTATAGCTTCAGCATTGTAGCATATGAACATCCATTAACAATGACAATAATAATTTAATTCTGAATTCCAACAGGCCTACATTTGTGTCAGAGATTGGCGTTTCCAGCACTATACAAGGATGGCTAGATAGGCAGATAGGTTGATGGATATTCAATTATGATCAAATAAAGCTGATATGTAATATTTATTTCTCACAGAGCAATTTCATGAAAGTTGATTGAAAAGGGAGGGAGGGTTTTGCCACCTAGAAAACCTATTCCCTTTCCTTGAGATGCAGAAACCCCTTCTCTTCCTGCCTCCTAAAAAATCCTCATATCTCGTGGCTTTTGAGAGCTCAGTGCACTTAGGTTTGAAAATTGCTCTGAAACTTTAGGGAAATAATGTATTGTCTGAAGATAGGAATCTGCCGCTCTAACTTCAGCTGTGCAAAAATTAAACATCTAAGCCAAGCTGGGTCTTGTTACAGACAGAAAATAAACACATCTTCAGGAGAGATGTGCCCCATACCCCACCTAAGCCGTGTATCTTTCCCATCCTCAGGATGGGCTGAACCTCTTTCCATAGATTGCCAGGCTGGAAGAGAGGCTCAGAGAGCCAGTTTAGAAAGATTTTTTTGCAGACTTCATGGGGAGCTTTGCAGGGGAAATCAAGGTTGGCCCCATGGCCCCTCCTACATCACAGCCCTGTGATGCTGCATCCCGCTCTCCATCCAGGACATCTCGTCCTCTGACCCCCCTTGTCTCGCTGCCTCCTTGGGCACCAGGAAAGCTCTGCTGAAATTGGTTTGGGGTGAGGCTGCAAGGTCCTCTTTGCTTTTCCATCATGACTTTTGGGATCTCTCATTTAGCTGACTCCTCTTTTCTCTGCTGCTCCTTCCCCCTCTGCTGGTGACTGGGCTGTGGACAAAACCTCACTGTACAGGCACGAACATTTTCCCTAAAAGTTGGAAAAGTGCTTTTGGTCAAGACCAAACTTTCAGGGGAGGGGCTCAGCTCGAATGAAACTTTCTGTGGAAATCACAGTCTTCAGGGGGGCAGGTTTTGGTCAAAATCAAAGCAAGTGCAGAGAGAAAACCTGATGCTTGCTGGAGCTAGATAGAAACCGAGGAAATTCTAAGTACATTGTTGGTAATTTTGTCTTTTAATTAACTGTTGCTTTTAATAGGCTTGTTGTGTCACCACTTGACTTATGCAAATTGTCTCCTTGACATGACTGGGACTGGCTATACGGTGTACTGTTCCTTGCATGGATTAGGCCTTATCAGACGTGTCTCCAGGCTGTAATTCTTCTTCTTCCTTACAAATACAGGCCCCTGCAGTATTGCCAAGGCTCATTAGGGCATGTGGATAATGGGATATTTTTATCCACGATAATGAAGTAATTATTACATGTAATATAGAGAGGGGTCAGTTGTACCCAAACTACTTCCATTTACGTTGCGGCAAGGAAAAAGAAATACTTTTGCATGTTTTCTTCTCTTTTCTGAGAGACAGCTCCATTTAAATCTCATTTATTATTTATTGGTCTCTGTCATAAAATTAACTTCATTAAAAACAAGGTCTCAGGGTGGGGAGGAGAAAACTGAAATTTTATTCCCAGGTTGAGGTAAACAGTGGAGAATCCAACTTTAACCTTCATCAGAACCTGTGAGCGTGTCCGGTTGCTCTCCTGTGAGCTGGGACCAAGGTGATGCCGGGATGCTGGGGGGTACGGGCGAGTGGCTTCAGCTGGGGGGATCTCA